>NC_080465.1:83189971-83424971 GCF_028018845.1 Melospiza georgiana
CGGCGCGGAACGTTCCCGCTCGGGAGCGCTGCTGGCACGGCCCGGGCAGCTGCCGGGGCGCACGGGGGATTCGGCGCGGCCGGGCCGGCCGAGGGCGGCAGTGGCGGAGCCGCGCCGGTGCGAGCCGTGCGGAGCCGAGCGGAGCCGGGCCGGGCCGGCCAAGGGCGGCAGAGGCGGCGCGGGCGCTGCTGCGCCGGCCCGGGCGGTGCCGGCCGCTCCGTCCGCTCCGGGCGCGGGGCTCGGGCGCCGCCGGTAGCCCCGGGCCCGGTGCCGGCCCCGCCGGGCAGGGGCAGCGGGCGGGGCTCCCCGGGACGGCGCCGGCCCCGCGCGCCGGAGCGGCCGCCGCAGGAGCCGCTTTCCTGCCGGGAGCCGCGCTCCGTCCGGGGCCGGCAGCGAGCGCGGGGTTCGGCCGCTCCAAGTTCGGCGGTGCCGTGGCTCGGAGGCGCTTTGGAGGCGTCGATGGCATCGCTGGGTTCGGTTTGCAGCGGGTGTCCGCTAAGGGGTACGGTGTTCTTCCTGAGCGGCACGGTTCTCGGTGCCGGTAGGGATGATAAAGGTTCGTTTCGGATTGGGTTTTGTAGTCGGATATATATTTTTTTGCCGGGGTATTATGTTTAGAAGGGCGCGCAATGTTTTTTACGGGTCGTAGCGCGAAGCAGCGGTTCGCATTTTAATTCTGTTGCGGTGGCTTTTATTAGCGTGAGTGTGTAGTGTTTGTTTTGGGGGGCTTGGGGAAGCGTCCTGTCGTTCATAGCAGCGGGTTTTTAATCTCGATAATTGCATGTGTGTTTATCGTCTTCCAGGGCTTTTATTTGTTCGGTTTGTTTGATTGTAGTGTATGTTTTATGGTTACGGGTAATTTGGGGGACATTGTTTATGGTTACGTTTGTCTTTAGTCTTTGTGTTTGTTTCTAGGTGGTATTTTTATTTTGATAGCTTGAGGCACTATGGGTTTATTCAGTTGGGAATAAGTTTTTTGTTGCAGATTTCAGTTTATTTGGTTTTTGGTATTATTCTTGTTGTTGCTTTCTTTATTTTCTTTTTTTGGTTGTTGTTGTTGTTGTCTTTTAATGTATTTGAGTATTGTTTATCAGGGTTTATTTTGGGAACGTGGGTATTTATATGGTGGGTTTTTAAAGTATTTATTTATTTGGGTAGTTAATTTCTTAGTTTTTAGTGGTTGAGATGTTTTTCCATTTTGTTAATTAGTTCAGGTTTAAAGTTATTTTTACAGAGGATTGTTTATTCTTTGAGTTAGTGTAGAGGTAGAATTGCGTTGGTTTTTTCTTTTTTAGTAACGTTCAGGGTCAGTGGCACTGTCTTGAGTTTAGTAGATTGGTTTGACTTTTTTTTAGTACTTTTTGTAATTTGCTGTGTGTGTTTCTAGAGGATTTTCTTTTATTTTGGTTCCATTTTTCTGTCGTGATGAGAATTGTTATTGAAAAGAGTGTTCTTTGTTTTTTCGCTGACACTTGTTTGGCTGTTGGAGGTATCTTGATGTTTTTGGAAGATATTGGTGGGAATTTGATGCTGTTTGTTCTGTCATTTCATTTAGGAATTGGATTTTAAATATACAATTATGACTCTAACTATATTGAAACAAAAGAAATAGATGTGTAGCAATGGGAATGAGCCAATTTTATTTTTATATATTCGGTCAATTTTTAAAATTTAACATGTAACATGAGTCATTATATGTTACAATAAGTTATTCTAATTTTAATAGAGTATTGTGTATGTTTTTAGATATATGAATAGAGAATATAAATGTAAATACAACCCAAACAAAAATACAAATATATAAATGTATTGCAACTATATGCAGATATATAAAAAATTAATAATAAATTGTAAATCTAAAATAACATAAATTGATACAATATATAATACAAGTGATACTGCATATATTTTATGAAAAATATTATAGGAAATGGATATAAAATAGATATAAATACGGATGTGATCTATCTATCTATCTATATCTATCATTTGTTGTATATTATGATAAATACAACTATAAAAAAACATTTAGGTAGTTTAAAATAATGGATGGTTTTGTTTTTTTCTTTGCCAAAGCAGGGGTTTTCGTGTAAAAATTACAAATACAAATAATATAAAGGTAGAAATATGAGTATAGAAATATATCATAAACACGTTAAAGATTTATATAAAAATTAGAAATATAAGGAAAAATAAGTTGTAGCAGTAGATACGGTAAATAATTTAAAAAATATTTCCCGTATATTTTTTGAATAAGGTGCATATTATATATAGTTGTTAATATAATACATCAATATAAACGATAAATATATATAAAATATCAACTATCTATAAGAAGGAATAAAAGCTCTATGTCACGTGCAGCAGTAGAAAATTTCAGGCTCCCAGGGAATAAATAGTTTTCTTTAAATCATTTTCGTTTTGGAGTTTTTTTTTTTTTTTACTCTCGGGTAGCCTGAAAGTTTCTACTGCTGCTTTTTTATTTAAAAAAATATCCTTTTTTAAAGGTGGAAAGGTAAACCAAGATTAGAAATATAACAAAGGGGAAGGGAAAGGAAAGGAAAGGGAAAGGGAAAAGGAAAAGGGAAGGGAAGTGGTGAAAAACAGAGTGAAAAAAGTAAAAAGAGTTGGAGGGAAAAAGAGAGGGCATTGGGGAGGAGCGGTGCTGCCTCAGGTCCTTCCCCGCCCGGGGGCGAAGGACCCGTTTCATGCCCTGGAGGGACTGCAGCTGCCGGTGGCTCCCGGGGGACGGAGCGGTGGCTGCCAGCCCGAGACTCCAACTCCCGGCAGGCCCTGCTGCTGGCGCGGCGTGTGACGCAACGGGCGACGCGGCCCGGCATTTTTCTCTAAATCGGCGGTAAATACAGCTGAGTAAAATTAGCTTGGTTTTCTTCCTTCTTCTGTAACTGAACTGTTTTTATTAAAAATCCTATTTGAATATGTGGAAAAAGTGGGGATGTCCTGTAATATATCGTCGCTTTTCTTGTTTACAGGGTACTGAGAAAATACGTCTCCCTCAGAGTCCCACGGAAAGGTTCTCAGTGCGCTCTCTATCAAGGTATGTATTTACAAATAAGTGATCCCTTTAGATATTTGCCTGTGTACCTTTTCCTGTAATTCAGAGCTTGCGTTCTGTGGGTTTTATGATAAACCTGTAAAACATGTAAAAATGGTTTTGCAAGTCTTAATCGTTGAAGGCAGCAATAAGTGGATTTAGAGCCTGTTCTTGACCAGACAAAGAGAAAAAGTGTGACTTTGATGCTGAACTTGTCATTTTTCATTTGACTTGTCTTGAATGATTTAGGAATAGAGAGAACTAGAAAAAGAGAGAAATAGAATTGATTATTGAGCACTCCTCAAATGCTCACCATGATTCAGTGTAGAGCCAAAGGGAAGGGTGATGGAAGAGAGCTCTGTGCTTTGGAAGGAAATAAATTTAAACCTGACCTCCTCACAGAGTCTCACTAACTTCTTTTGTTTTAAAATACAAAATACGATTAGGAAGTGTTGGAAGTTAGTGTTTTGGGAAAGAAACGGCAGTTCCACAGAACATTCCATTTCACAGAGGCTCTGGGAACGCTTCATGTTGTAAGTGCTGTCACTGCAATCAGTTGGTGGTTCAGCCTTGAAACGTGCCCTTGGCCTTCTATAAAGCACTGTTTTGTTTGCCTTTCAGTGCTATGAGTCTTGATAGATTGGAGAAGAGCCCAAGAGAAATTTTTCATCCCTTGATATAAAAGGTAGGAAGTGACTTTTTTAGGTTTGGTTCTTTTTCTTTGTTATTTTCTGGAAATAAAAGTAATTAAGTATAGGTACTACTGGTTTGTTTCTTCCAGTAGCAGGTGATAACAATAGCAGTAGTACTAGTAAAAATAATAATAGAAATAATAATAATAGTAATGTAATACTACGTAAACTGTCTTTATCCATTGAACTGGCCATTTCAAATCAAAACTTCTAAACACAAATCAAACCATCATCCTTGTAGAATCTTTCACAGCAGCGGGCTAAAGATCCTGGTTTTGTTGACAGGATTTATTGGTTCTGGAAGAACAAGAGGGAAGTACAAGCCTAACTACTTCTAGCTCACAGAGCCGTCCAGTGAACCCAGCTTTGTGTTTTGGTGGGCTTGTGATGACTTTGAAATCAATTGCTCATTCCAGTAAAAAAAATTCATGTTTTTTTGAACGTGACAGCAGAAATAACTTTAGGCACCAACTGAATAATAATAGATCACCAGTTTAAGTTAAAAATTCATGCTATACTATCAAAATTTAAAGGTAAATTATTATGTGTTAGGTGATGGTATAAAGTGTATGTTCTAATGTGTAATGCAAAGATACTTACGTACCTGAAAGTCCTTAGAGGAAACAAATTTTTATGTCTGCTGTTTGATTGTTTACCATACGATATTTGGTTTCATTTCCCAGGGATCGGTGAATTTTAACTTTGGAGTCCCCTATGCTAAGGATGCTCAGCTTACAGGTGATGAAATGTTCAGTAATGGTGAGTTTTTCACCTTCTCTTTAATTGCTATGCTGATCTGAATAAGAAAAAAAAAAAAAACAAAAGCAAGAGAAAAAAAAGGATAGTTTATTATTTTTTACGCTGTTATGTTTGTTTCCTCAGTATTTGCTGCAGCTCTGCTTACCCAAGCTTTGGGTTCCTTCTGTCCCACTGGGAGTTGCCCAATTTGGTTGCATCTGGTGAAATTCACCCTGAGACCTTACAGAACCAGCTCCAACTACATGAGAGCCATTTGCAGTTCTCTCCAGACGCCTGGAGAATGGGCGACGTTTCTGAGGATCCGGCGAGCGTGCTTCTGTCAAAACTCAGTCTGTGAAATTCCTGGGGAAAACCCTTCTGTGTTCTGAAGGGTTCAAACTCTGGTGAGGATCCAGTTATCAGGTGCTCACCTGGATGGTTCCAGCTCCCAAAGGTAACACTTGTACTCTTGCCCTGTAGTTTACATCTATTGTATTTTTGTTATTTTCAAGATTTTTTGTCTTTGCAAAATATTGTGCATTTCACTCTTTGGAACCTCTCAGATGGTTCTTTGGTGCAGCACCACCCCGTGGGACACTTGGCTGCTGTCCTGAAGGGGTTGGTGGCTAGAATTGTAAATCCTGGCGAGTTTATAAGTCTTCTGTCCCCAGGGAGGTGTCATGCTTTGTTTACTTTTGTTCTGTTGGTTAGGCGCTGCTTCTCGTTGCAAGTATGAATTTCAAACTGCCCTGTTCTTATTTTAACTGTTTTCCTGGTTCTCTCCCTACGGCAGGGAAAGACTCTCGTATCCTTGTCGTCGGGCTCAGTGCTGTCCAAGAAGATACAGAGACTAAAAAAATCATAAGAAGCAAAATATGACTGCAGGGAAAAGAAGCTGGAGAGAACAGAAGGTGATATTGTTATCCTTACCCTGTATTAGAGACATCCGCTGTGCTTTGATGCTGGCAGCTGCCAGGGGCTTGTTAGCTCTTTGTAGGCAGGTGTAGGTGTTCACTTGTAGGTTTTTTCTCTGGACAAGGCAATTCAAACTTTGCTCAGCTGATATTTGCAGATTACTCTCTAGCACAGTCCAGCATGACATTTCTGAATGTTGTAAAAATACCATGTTACTTGGAAATTGCTAATGAAGAGAAGCTTTAGGGGAAAATAAGATTTCAGGGTTGGAAGATGTGAGAAGAATTGTGTGGGGATGTTAGACTGAAGTAAAGCACTCTTGAAGCTGGACTGGCACGCTGGCAGGTCCCCTATTAAACAGTAGTGCTGAGATTAGCCTGGGGGTTGCCCATTGTTTCTGTAGAAATCAATGTTTCCTGGTCTTGAGAGGTAAGCTGCTTTGAAAAGCTGGAAGGTGCAGCATGCTGACAATCTCCGTGCTTTGGATTAAAAGTAGATTTCAGAAGGGTCCTAGGCTTTTGTCTTTTCCTAGAAGTCGATGTAATCCTGTCGAGGAGTTTTTAGTTCTGTGTTGCCATGTCATCCATCAGAGCCCTGTTGTACTAATCTTCATACAAGTACAAAACAAAAAATCAGACCCTGTCCCAAGCACTTAGAGGCCAGAGCACGATTTCCTCGGGCTGCCATTTGGGTGCCATCGGTACTCACCACGAATTGAGCCCTCTGGCTCTGACAGAGCCCCTGGATGCTGACGGAAGGGGGCTGGTCACAGACCCTGGAGGTGCCTGTCCCCCAGGGAGGGAGAGGACGAGGCAGTGTGGCCTGCAGGGAGGGTGTCGTCCCCAGAGAGCAGCCGGCGACTCCATGCCTGCCCGGGGCTGCGGGTGCCCCCTCGGGGTGGACGCCTGCCCTCAGGTTTCCCTCTGGGCACCCGGGGAGGGAACCAGGTCCATCCGTGTGGCAGCTGCAGGGCCTGCAGGCTCTGGGCCCTGGAGCCGAGTGAGCCTGAGCTGCTGCATGCTTGCTGTGAGCTTTGGGGTGAGCGTGCATCACTGCAGGCCTGGGATGGATTGAAATGCGCTGAGGAAAGCACAGGGAGGGAGGGAGGGAAGGAAATGCTCTGTTAACATGTGCCAATTCTTCTGTCAGACTCATCACGGCGGGACAGCGTGAAGACTGAAAGTGTAAGAAGATGTGGAGGGAAAGAGAGAATCTGACAGGAGCATCGGACGCACGAGTGCAGGAATTTTGCTTTTTTGCTTGGATGTAAACTCAGGCGTTGAAAGGAATTTGGGAGTGAGAAGGGACATTTCAGAAGGAGAAGAAGCAAAAGAAGTTGTTGTTGTTGTTACAGTCCTGGCAAAATCTTTTGTTCTAGCTAATAAAAGAAGTTAGTTTAAAAAACAAAAAGGAAAAAATGTAGTGGTTTTTTTTTTTCCTTCACTATGATATTCATTGGTGGTATATGGTGTGTTGTTTCATTTCTTGGTAGTATTAAGTCTGTGTAAATTGTTTTTTGAGTGAAGCTGACTTTCTGGATGGGTTGGTTTGTATTTGAGGCAGGATTAATTTCAATAGGATTCTTTCATAGATTTCTGATGGGTATTACTGGGATTTTGGTTTTGTTTGCTGTATGTATAAACATAGAGCTTTGGTAGGGCCAGCTGGGCGTCTGGAGTTTTGGGTGTGAATTTATTAGATGGCTTTTGTTAGATGCAGTTTTTAATTTTTGAAATGTTTTTCAGTGTAGTGGTTTTAAGGTGGTTTTTAAGAATTCATTGTATTGTTTTCTGTTGTTTGTAGTTGGTGTATGATAAGGGATGTGGTGTGACTTTTTGAACATTATGGTTTTGGTGTTCCTAAGTTCTGATTTCTTTGTGGTTCAATATTTTTTTTTATTTTTATTTTTTGGGACAGGGGCATTTATATGGTGGGTTTTTATAGGCAATATGTTTTTTAATTTAGGTAGTGATATTTTTTAATATTTTAATAGTTTAGGTTTTTTATTTTCATGGTTTTAATTATTTTTTTTAATTTTTTCAAATAACTTTTATAGATGACATGTTATTATTTGTGCATTAACATAAAGGTAGAGCTCTGGGGACTTTTTTTAGTAATGTTTAGGGTCAGTTGTGCAGTTTTGAGTCTAGTGCGTTGGTTTGATTTAATTTTTATTGGGTGTTTGTTTTTATTAGCAGTTGTGTCATTTTCAAGGTGTGTTTGAGTTTTTTGGGGTTTTTGAGATACTGGTTTAGGAGGAAGTTTATGATGAGCATGTGCGGAGGTTTTGGGCTACTTTATAGTGGGATTTGAAATTTATTTACAGTTAGGTTTCTTTGAGTTTTTATTAGGGTTCAATGACGTTGTGGGATGTTTGTTCCATTAGTAACAGAAATAGGTTTTGTTTTGCTGTGCTGCGATGGGATGGGCGTGTGCTGCGTGCCGGCGCTGACAAAGGTACAGTATTGTTGTGGCTCTGGTGTGTCGGGTTAATGAACTGACATGGGTTAATATAGAGATGAAAATAGAAATAAATATAAATTTAAAAGTAAATATAAAATTAGAGTGGTAAACATAAATATAGATAACAGATACATACATAAAACTATAATACATGGTATATAATTGTAACATGTTATCATATAGATAAATGATAGTCTATTATATATAGATATATATACACCAAGATATATAAATATAGATTGTAAATATAAAAATATTTAAATAGAGTTAAAGTAAATTGGGGGGTTTTATTAGGGTATAGGCTGGGGTTTTTAAAAGATAGAAATAAAATATAAATTCAGATATACAAATGTATATAGAAATACAAATATCTATACATATTTAATTTAAACAAATATAAGTAAAAAATAAATATATAATACAGAAAATATATATCTATGATTATATTAGAAGGTATTCTCTCTAATATATATAATATCTATGAATAGAATAAATAAAAATATCCATATAAATATCATTATAATTTTGAAAAAATAAATTTACTTCCTAAATTTTAAATCTGGTTCAAATAAAGGGGTGTCCTTGGTTTTTATTTGGTTAGAGGCAGGAGTTTTATTTTAAATAATATAAGTAATATAGAAATGTGGATCTTAAGATAGAAATATATAATGAATATATAAAGAGAAATTGCTAAACTATGCCTATAAATTTAAATATAAAGATATGTAAGTAATATGAAGAGTTGTAGTATAGAATATAAATAACATTATATGGCAATATAAATTATAAATGGGAATATAAATATAAAAATATGTAAATATAGTTTAAGAGAAAGGGAATGTTTTGGCTTTTATTTAAGTAGAGGCAGGGTTTTTATTTTGAATATTATAAGTGTTCCAGAAGTAAAAATCTTGACGCAGAAATATTTAATCAATATAAAAAACATGAATAAAAATATATGAAAAATATAAATACCTACTCGCATCGGATGTAATATAGAATATAAATTTATTTATAAATTGACATTGGTAAAGATAAATGCATAAGTAAGCAATAGACATTAAAATACATTAATTATATATTATATTTATTATATATATATAATATATATTAATATACAATAATTTATTATATTACATTGTATATACATTATATATTATATCTATAAATATATATATTATATAAATTAATATACATTATAAATATGAATATAAGAATGGAACATGAGGATAAAATCTATTTAAATATTGTTTAAAACAAAGGTTGGGCTTTTTTATTCTTGTGTTAGAGGCAGGGTTTTTATTTTAAATAATATGAATGTAGATATTATTGTTATATATTTCTAAATATTGAGATATACAATCAAGATATAAATATATAACCGCAAAATATAAATAAATACAAATAATAGGAAGAGATGTAATGAAGAATACAAATAACAGTATACATAAGTATACATTTTAAATGTAAATGTGAATATGAACCTGAAAAATAGAATTTAAGAAAATATTTTAAGTAGAGTTTTGAAGAAAGGGGTTCTTTTTGGCTTTAATGTGGATGGAGGCAAAGGTTTTATTTTAAATAACCCAAGTGTTAGAGAAGTAAAAATAGTAACAGAAATACATACTTACTATGTAAAAATATTTATAAAAATATACAAATAAAGTTTTAGGGATATATGCAATATGGAATAAAAATGTATTTATAAAAAGAAATGTATAAATGGACAGTGTACATCAATATACATTGTAAATAGAAATGTGAATATTAATATGAAAAAATATTTTAAAAATATTTAATTATTTTTTTAATATTTTTTTTTTTTGTATTTTGTTTGGTTTTGTTTTGTCTTTTATCCTATTAGATTAGAGGCAGAAGTTTTTTTTTCCCTCTTCCCGGTTGTTTTGGGGCATTTATTTCAGAGCAGTTTTCGGCGGGGGTCGCCCCTGTTCTTTTTTGCCGCCTTCGCTGCCGCAGCCCCGAGGCGCGCTGCGCCCCCGGCTGGGGCGGGCGGCAGTGCTGCCGCCTTGTGGGCAGACGCGGTACTGCAGGCGTGCAGCGAGAGGCGGCCAGCTTGGGAGTGGCGCGTGGGCGATGTCGCGGAGTTTTGGTTGACCTTCTCAACAGGGCGGCAAAAAGGGCGGGAAAGTGGAGGACCGGGTGGGTGTTTAACTGCACTGCCTGCACGGAATACCGACGTCATGGCGGCCCCGAGGGATTTTTCGGTGGCGTTTCATGTGTACCCGAGACATGCTGTGGGCTCAGCGGCGCCGCGGGCGGGCGTATTTTGGCGGGTTTGTGAGAGGCATCTGGGTAAACGCCTCGCTGTGCCGGGGTCCTCTCACGTCGGCTTTCCCGCCCTGAGGGAGCCGAGCCGGGCCGAATAGTTCCGAAGAGCCGAAGAGCCGAGTGTGGCCGGAAGGAGCCGAGTTTCCCCGAAGACCGAGTGTGGCCGAAAAGAGCCGAGTTTCCCCGAAGAGCCCAGTGTGGCCGCAAACAGCCGACTGCAACCCAAGAGCCCAGTGCGGCCGGAAACAGCCCAGTTTACACCAAGAGCCGATCATAGCCGACTGCAACCGATAGCCGACTTGAGCCGACTTGAGCCGCATTTAGACAATGTGCCGAATACGACCGAGTTTAGCCGAACTGAAACGAGTTTAGACCAAGAGCCGAAGCAAGCCCAATTCAGCCGAGTTTCATTCAACAGAACCGAACGACGCCGCAGCGCTCTGCATGCAGTGCGCCTGTGCAGACAGCAGGGGGCGCTGTGCCTGCAGTGCGCCGGTGCACACGGCAGGGGGCGCTGTATAAAGTATAAAATATCAACTATCGATAAGAAGGGATAAAAGCTCTCTGTCAAGTGCAGCTGTAGAAAATTTCAGGCTCCCAGGGAATAAATCGTTTTCTTTAAATCATTTTCGTTTTGGAGTTTTTTTTACTCCCAGGTAGCCTGAAAGTTACTACTGCTGCTTTTTTATTCTAAAGCTAGAAAGGAAAACCAAGATTAGAAATGCAGGGAAAGAAAGAAAGAAAGAAAGAAAGAAAGTAAGAAAAAGAAAAAAAGGAAATAAGGAAAGGAAATGAAAGGAAGAAAGAAGGAAGGACAGGAAGGAAGGGAGGAAAGAAGGAAGACAGACAAAAAAACCCCAAAAACCAGGAGGGCAAGGAGAAACCTGGGGAAAAAAAAATAAAAAGAAAAGAAAAAAGAAACCAACAAAAAACAAAGCCACAGAAAAAAACCTCGGGATGGGCGAGAAACACCCCCCCTCCCTGAAAAATCCAAGCTGGGCAAGAAACATCCCAGAAATACCACAAAAAAAAAAAAAAAAAAAAAAAAAAAAAAAAAAAAAAAAAAAAAACCAACAAAACAACAGGGAAAAAAAAAAAAAAAACAAACCTGAAAAAAAAAACAAGGGGGGCAAGGAAAAACCAGAAAAAACACCAAGATGGGCAAGAAGAAACGAAGAAAAAAACCCAAGAAGTGCCAGAAAAAAAAAAATCAAGAAACAAGGCAAGAAAGAGAGGCAATAAAGGCCACAAAAAATTCAAGAAAAAACCCAAGACATGCCAGAAAAAGGTACGAAAATGGTTCTGCCAGGTGCGATCAAGGTGAGCGGGGTCAGATTCAGGTCCAGGAGATGAACAAGTGTCAGATTAGTTTGGGGCACTGCTGTGCAATGCAGCCGTGACAGGATTTATGTTTAAATATAGTTTAAATAAATTGGGGATTGTTTGGCTTTTATTGGGGTATAGGCTGGAGATTTCATAAAAAATATAAAACTAGAAATCCAAATATATCATCTATATGTCGATATCAATAAATATTTAATATATATAAATATCAGTAAAAGAAATCTATTGTGTCAAAAGAATATACCTATTATTATATAAAAAGGTATTCTCTCCAATATACATAATATCTATAAATATAACAAATGAAAATTACAAATATAGATGTGAATAGAATTATGACAAACAAAATTATATTTAAAATTTTAAATGTGTTTTAAATAAAGGGGTGTCTTTGCTTTTTATTTCGTTCGAGGCAGGGGTTTTAATTCTAAATAATATAAGTACTATAGAAATGTAAATCGACATACAGAAATATATAATAAATATATAGAGATACAAAGATATAATGCCAAACTATGAATAGAAATCTATGTAAGTAACATGAAGAGATGCAATATAGAATACAATTTTTATTATACAGTAATTTAAATTCTAAATATAAATGCGAATATAATTGTGAAAAATATATGATGGGGGCTCGGAGCAGCCCAGGTGTGAGCTGTAATGATGATGGGGGCTCGGAGCAGCCCAGGTGTGAGTGTGAGGATGATGGGGGCTCGGAGCAGCCCAGGTGTGAGTGTGAGGATGATGAGGGGCCGGCTCCTGCCGGGGCGAGGCTGTTTTAGGGGGAGGCTTTGCCTCAGCTCCCTTTTGCATGGAGCTGCTGAGTGGAGGGGTTTATGGGGCGCTCCCGGCGCTGTCTCATGGAAGGACTGCGAGAGCTTCCCACAGGGTCGGGGGCAACACCTGGATTCGCGCTTGGGTACGTGGAGCATCGCTTAAAGGAGGTGCCGAGGGACGAATCTTTGTGCCGGGGAGCAGCGGCCGAACAGGTGAGCCCGTGTGGGTTCGGAGCGGGGAATTTTCTCCTTCCCCTTTGCAATTTCATCTTGCCAGTCCCTCCCCGGGTCCCCAGGAACAAAAATGGAGCTTATGAAGACAAAAGGAATTAAGGAGAAGGAAGCAGCTCCTCTTCTTTTATTGTCTGCGTTTGACCTGAGGGGATCCCTCTTGACTTGTGGTTTTAAGGGTGTTGATTGCAGGAAAAGCTGCATTTTCCAGGCGGTTAGGGGTATCCCGGGGGTGACAGGGAATCCCTGCGTTCTATTCTAAGGGGAATGGGAAAAGTATTCTTGTGGTATTCTGGGTTTGATTTGAAGGCAGCCACCCCATTTTCACCACCCTCGGGTTTAAATGGAGGGGGCAGCCCTGGTGTCCCTCCTTTTCAAGGGTTTGAATGGAGGTCGAAATCGCCCTTTCCCATCAGTCGAAGGCTTTCATTTGGGGAGCGCCCCTTCTTTTCTGCTCTCCTAGGGGGTGAAATTGGAGGGGAGAACACATTTCTTTGCCCTTGTTGAAGTGAGGTGCGCCCCGTCTGCGGTTTCGGGGTTGGCTTGCGGGAAGCCGCAGCTCCGGCAGCGTTTGCAGGGCTGCAATGGGGCTGTGCCGCTGCATTGGAGGGCGCTGCCCGTGCCCGCGGCCCGGCGCGGAACGTTCCCGCTCGGGAGCGCTGCTGGCACGGCCCGGGCAGCTGCCGGGGCGCACGGGGGATTCGGCGCGGCCGGGCCGGCCGAGGGCGGCAGTGGCGGAGCCGCGCCGGTGCGAGCCGTGCGGAGCCGAGCGGAGCCGGGCCGGGCCGGCCAAGGGCGGCAGAGGCGGCGCGGGCGCTGCTGCGCCGGCCCGGGCGGTGCCGGCCGCTCCGTCCGCTCCGGGCGCGGGGCTCGGGCGCCGCCGGTAGCCCCGGGCCCGGTGCCGGCCCCGCCGGGCAGGGGCAGCGGGCGGGGCTCCCCGGGACGGCGCCGGCCCCGCGCGCCGGAGCGGCCGCCGCAGGAGCCGCTTTCCTGCCGGGAGCCGCGCTCCGTCCGGGGCCGGCAGCGAGCGCGGGGTTCGGCCGCTCCAAGTTCGGCGGTGCCGTGGCTCGGAGGCGCTTTGGAGGCGTCGATGGCATCGCTGGGTTCGGTTTGCAGCGGGTGTCCGCTAAGGGGTACGGTGTTCTTCCTGAGCGGCACGGTTCTCGGTGCCGGTAGGGATGATAAAGGTTCGTTTCGGATTGGGTTTTGTAGTCGGATATATATTTTTTTGCCGGGGTATTATGTTTAGAAGGGCGCGCAATGTTTTTTACGGGTCGTAGCGCGAAGCAGCGGTTCGCATTTTAATTCTGTTGCGGTGGCTTTTATTAGCGTGAGTGTGTAGTGTTTGTTTTGGGGGGCTTGGGGAAGCGTCCTGTCGTTCATAGCAGCGGGTTTTTAATCTCGATAATTGCATGTGTGTTTATCGTCTTCCAGGGCTTTTATTTGTTCGGTTTGTTTGATTGTAGTGTATGTTTTATGGTTACGGGTAATTTGGGGGACATTGTTTATGGTTACGTTTGTCTTTAGTCTTTGTGTTTGTTTCTAGGTGGTATTTTTATTTTGATAGCTTGAGGCACTATGGGTTTATTCAGTTGGGAATAAGTTTTTTGTTGCAGATTTCAGTTTATTTGGTTTTTGGTATTATTCTTGTTGTTGCTTTCTTTATTTTCTTTTTTTGGTTGTTGTTGTTGTTGTCTTTTAATGTATTTGAGTATTGTTTATCAGGGTTTATTTTGGGAACGTGGGTATTTATATGGTGGGTTTTTAAAGTATTTATTTATTTGGGTAGTTAATTTCTTAGTTTTTAGTGGTTGAGATGTTTTTCCATTTTGTTAATTAGTTCAGGTTTAAAGTTATTTTTACAGAGGATTGTTTATTCTTTGAGTTAGTGTAGAGGTAGAATTGCGTTGGTTTTTTCTTTTTTAGTAACGTTCAGGGTCAGTGGCACTGTCTTGAGTTTAGTAGATTGGTTTGACTTTTTTTTAGTACTTTTTGTAATTTGCTGTGTGTGTTTCTAGAGGATTTTCTTTTATTTTGGTTCCATTTTTCTGTCGTGATGAGAATTGTTATTGGAAAGAGTGTTCTTTGTTTTTTCGCTGACACTTGTTTGGCTGTTGGAGGTATCTTGATGTTTTTGGAAGATATTGGTGGGAATTTGATGCTGTTTGTTCTGTCATTTCATTTAGGAATTGGATTTTAAATATACAATTATGACTCTAACTATATTGAAACAAAAGAAATAGATGTGTAGCAATGGGAATGAGCCAATTTTATTTTTATATATTCGGTCAATTTTTAAAATTTAACATGTAACATGAGTCATTATATGTTACAATAAGTTATTCTAATTTTAATCGAGTATTGTGTATGTTTTTAGATATATGAATAGAGAATATAAATGTAAATACAACCCAAACAAAAATACAAATATATAAATGTATTGCAACTATATGCAGATATATAAAAAATTAATAATAAATTGTAAATATAAAATAACATAAATTGATACAATATATAATACAAGTGATACTGCATATATTTTATGAAAAATATTATAGGAAATGGATATAAAATAGATATAAATACGGATGTGATATATCTATCTATCTATATCTATCATTTGTTGTATATTATGATAAATACAACTATAACAAAACATTTAGGTAGTTTAAAATAATGGATGGTTTTGTTTTTTTCTTTGCCAAAGCAGGGGTTTTCGTGTAAAAATTACAAATACAAATAATATAAAGGTAGAAATATGAGTATAGAAATATATCATAAACACGTTAAAGATTTATATAAAAATTAGAAATATAAGGAAAAATAAGTTGTAGCAGTAGATACGGTAAATAATTTAAAAAATATTTCCCGTATATTTTTTGAATAAGGTGCATATTATATATAGTTGTTAATATAATACATCAATATAAACGATAAATATATATAAAATATCAACTATCTATAAGAAGGAATAAAAGCTCTATGTCACGTGCAGCAGTAGAAAATTTCAGGCTCCCAGGGAATAAATAGTTTTCTTTAAATCATTTTCGTTTTGGAGTTTTTTTTTTTTTTTACTCTCGGGTAGCCTGAAGGTTTCTACTGCTGCTTTTTTATTTAAAAAAATATCCTTTTTTAAAGGTGGAAAGGTAAACCAAGATTAGAAATATAACAAAGGGGAAGGGAAAGGAAAGGAAAGGGAAAGGGAAAAGGAAAAGGGAAGGGAAGTGGTGAAAAACAGAGTGAAAAAAGTAAAAAGAGTTGGAGGGAAAAAGAGAGGGCATTGGGGAGGAGCGGTGCTGCCTCAGGTCCTTCCCCGCCCGGGGGCGAAGGACCCGTTTGATGCCCTGGAGGGACTGCAGCTGCCGGTGGCTCCCGGGGGACGGAGCGGTGGCTGCCAGCCCGAGACTCCAACTCCCGGCAGGCCCTGCTGCTGGCGCGGCGTGTGACGCAACGGGCGACGCGGCCCGGCATTTTTCTCTAAATCGGCGGTAAATACAGCTGAGTAAAATTAGCTTGGTTTTCTTCCTTCTTCTGTAACTGAACTGTTTTTATTAAAAATCCTATTTGAATATGTGGAAAAAGTGGGGATGTCCTGTAATATATCGTCGCTTTTCTTGTTTACAGGGTACTGAGAAAATACGTCTCCCTTAGAGTCCCACGGAAAGGTTCTCAGTGCGCTCTCTATCAAGGTATGTATTTACAAATAAGTGATCCCTTTAGATATTTGCCTGTGTACCTTTTCCTGTAATTCAGAGCTTGCGTTCTGTGGGTTTTATGATAAACCTGTAAAACATGTAAAAATGGTTTTGCAAGTCTTAATCGTTGAAGGCAGCAATAAGTGGATTTAGAGCCTGTTCTTGACCAGACAAAGAGAAAAAGTGTGACTTTGATGCTGAACTTGTCATTTTTCATTTGACTTGTCTTGAATGATTTAGGAATAGAGAGAACTAGAAAAAGAGAGAAATAGAATTGATTATTGAGCACTCCTCAAATGCTCACCATGATTCAGTGTAGAGCCAAAGGGAAGGGTGATGGAAGAGAGCTCTGTGCTTTGGAAGGAAATAAATTTAAACCTGACCTCCTCACAGAGTCTCACTAACTTCTTTTGTTTTAAAATACAAAATACGATTAGGAAGTGTTGGAAGTTAGTGTTTTGGGAAAGAAACGGCAGTTCCACAGAACATTCCATTTCACAGAGGCTCTGGGAACGCTTCATGTTGTAAGTGCTGTCACTGCAATCAGTTGGTGGTTCAGCCTTGAAACGTGCACTTGGCCTTCTATAAAGCACTGTTTTGTTTGCCTTTCAGTGCTATGAGTCTTGATAGATTGGAGAAGAGCCCAAGAGAAATTTTTCATCCCTTGATATAAAAGGTAGGAAGTGACTTTTTTAGGTTTGGTTCTTTTTCTTTGTTATTTTCTGGAAATAAAAGTAATTAAGTATAGGTACTACTGGTTTGTTTCTTCCAGTAGCAGGTGATAACAATAGCAGTAGTACTAGTAAAAATAATAATAGAAATAATAATAATAGTAATGTAATACTACGTAAACTGTCTTTATCCATTGAACTGGCCATTTCAAATCAAAACTTCTAAACACAAATCAAACCATCATCCTTGTAGAATCTTTCACAGCAGCGGGCTAAAGATCCTGGTTTTGTTGACAGGATTTATTGGTTCTGGAAGAACAAGAGGGAAGTACAAGCCTAACTACTTCTAGCTCACAGAGCCGTCCAGTGAACCCAGCTTTGTGTTTTGGTGGGCTTGTGATGACTTTGAAATCAATTGCTCATTCCAGTAAAAAAAATTCATGTTTTTTTGAACGTGACAGCAGAAATAACTTTAGGCACCAACTGAATAATAATAGATCACCAGTTTAAGTTAAAAATTCATGCTATACTATCAAAATTTAAAGGTAAATTATTATGTGTTAGGTGATGGTATAAAGTGTATGTTCTAATGTGTAATGCAAAGATACTTACGTACCTGAAAGTCCTTAGAGGAAACAAATTTTTATGTCTGCTGTTTGATTGTTTACCATACGATATTTGGTTTCATTTCCCAGGGATCGGTGAATTTTAACTTTGGAGTCCCCTATGCTAAGGATGCTCAGCTTACAGGTGATGAAATGTTCAGTAATGGTGAGTTTTTCACCTTCTCTTTAATTGCTATGCTGATCTGAATAAGAAAAAAAAAAAAAACAAAAGCAAGAGAAAAAAAAGGATAGTTTATTATTTTTTACGCTGTTATGTTTGTTTCCTCAGTATTTGCTGCAGCTCTGCTTACCCAAGCTTTGGGTTCCTTCTGTCCCACTGGGAGTTGCCCAATTTGGTTGCATCTGGTGAAATTCACCCTGAGACCTTACAGAACCAGCTCCAACTACATGAGAGCCATTTGCAGTTCTCTCCAGACGCCTGGAGAATGGGCGACGTTTCTGAGGATCCGGCGAGCGTGCTTCTGTCAAAACTCAGTCTGTGAAATTCCTGGGGAAAACCCTTCTGTGTCCTGAAGGGTTCAAACTCTGGTGAGGATCCAGTTATCAGGTGCTCACCTGGATGGTTCCAGCTCCCAAAGGTAACACTTGTACTCTTGCCCTGTAGTTTACATCTATTGTATTTTTGTTATTTTCAAGATTTTTTGTCTTTGCAAAATATTGTGCATTTCACTCTTTGGAACCTCTCAGATGGTTCTTTGGTGCAGCACCACCCCGTGGGACACTTGGCTGCTGTCCTGAAGGGGTTGGTGGCTAGAATTGTAAATCCTGGCGAGTTTATAAGTCTTCTGTCCCCAGGGAGGTGTCATGCTTTGTTTACTTTTGTTCTGTTGGTTAGGCGCTGCTTCTCGTTGCAAGTATGAATTTCAAACTGCCCTGTTCTTATTTTAACTGTTTTCCTGGTTCTCTCCCTACGGCAGGGAAAGACTCTCGTATCCTTGTCGTCGGGCTCAGTGCTGTCCAAGAAGATACAGAGACTAAAAAAATCATAAGAAGCAAAATATGACTGCAGGGAAAAGAAGCTGGAGAGAACAGAAGGTGATATTGTTATCCTTACCCTGTATTAGAGACATCCGCTGTGCTTTGATGCTGGCAGCTGCCAGGGGCTTGTTAGCTCTTTGTAGGCAGGTGTAGGTGTTCACTTGTAGGTTTTTTCTCTGGACAAGGCAATTCAAACTTTGCTCAGCTGATATTTGCAGATTACTCTCTAGCACAGTCCAGCATGACATTTCTGAATGTTGTAAAAATACCATGTTACTTGGAAATTGCTAATGAAGAGAAGCTTTAGGGGAAAATAAGATTTCAGGGTTGGAAGATGTGAGAAGAATTGTGTGGGGATGTTAGACTGAAGTAAAGCACTCTTGAAGCTGGACTGGCACGCTGGCAGGTCCCCTATTAAACAGTAGTGCTGAGATTAGCCTGGGGGTTGCCCATTGTTTCTGTAGAAATCAATGTTTCCTGGTCTTGAGAGGTAAGCTGCTTTGAAAAGCTGGAAGGTGCAGCATGCTGACAATCTCCGTGCTTTGGATTAAAAGTAGATTTCAGAAGGGTCCTAGGCTTTTGTCTTTTCCTAGAAGTCGATGTAATCCTGTCGAGGAGTTTTTAGTTCTGTGTTGCCATGTCATCCATCAGAGCCCTGTTGTACTAATCTTCATACAAGTACAAAACAAAAAATCAGACCCTGTCCCAAGCACTTAGAGGCCAGAACACGATTTCCTCGGGCTGCCATTTGGGTGCCATCGGTACTCACCACGAATTGAGCCCTCTGGCTCTGACAGAGCCCCTGGATGCTGACGGAAGGGGGCTGGTCACAGACCCTGGAGGTGCCTGTCCCCCAGGGAGGGAGAGGACGAGGCAGTGTGGCCTGCAGGGAGGGTGTCGTCCCCAGAGAGCAGCCGGCGACTCCATGCCTGCCCGGGGCTGCGGGTGCCCCCTCGGGGTGGACGCCTGCCCTCAGGTTTCCCTCTGGGCACCCGGGGAGGGAACCAGGTCCATCCGTGTGGCAGCTGCAGGGCCTGCAGGCTCTGGGCCCTGGAGCCGAGTGAGCCTGAGCTGCTGCATGCTTGCTGTGAGCTTTGGGGTGAGCGTGCATCACTGCAGGCCTGGGATGGATTGAAATGCGCTGAGGAAAGCACAGGGAGGGAGGGAGGGAAGGAAATGCTCTGTTAACATGTGCCAATTCTTCTGTCAGACTCATCACGGCGGGACAGCGTGAAGACTGAAAGTGTAAGAAGATGTGGAGGGAAAGAGAGAATCTGACAGGAGCATCGGACGCACGAGTGCAGGAATTTTGCTTTTTTGCTTGGATGTAAACTCAGGCGTTGAAAGGAATTTGGGAGTGAGAAGGGACATTTCAGAAGGAGAAGAAGCAAAAGAAGTTGTTGTTGTTGTTACAGTCCTGGCAAAATCTTTTGTTCTAGCTAATAAAAGAAGTTAGTTTAAAAAACAAAAAGGAAAAAATGTAGTGGTTTTTTTTTTTCCTTCACTATGATATTCATTGGTGGTATATGGTGTGTTGTTTCATTTCTTGGTAGTATTAAGTCTGTGTAAATTGTTTTTTGAGTGAAGCTGACTTTCTGGATGGGTTGGTTTGTATTTGAGGCAGGATTAATTTCAATAGGATTCTTTCATAGATTTCTGATGGGTATTACTGGGATTTTGGTTTTGTTTGCTGTATGTATAAACATAGAGCTTTGGTAGGGCCAGCTGGGCGTCTGGAGTTTTGGGTGTGAATTTATTAGATGGCTTTTGTTAGATGCAGTTTTTAATTTTTGAAATGTTTTTCAGTGTAGTGGTTTTAAGGTGGTTTTTAAGAATTCATTGTATTGTTTTCTGTTGTTTGTAGTTGGTGTATGATAAGGGATGTGGTGTGACTTTTTGAACATTATGGTTTTGGTGTTCCTAAGTTCTGATTTCTTTGTGGTTCAATATTTTTTTTTATTTTTATTTTTTGGGACAGGGGCATTTATATGGTGGGTTTTTATAGGCAATATGTTTTTTAATTTAGGTAGTGATATTTTTTAATATTTTAATAGTTTAGGTTTTTTATTTTCATGGTTTTAATTATTTTTTTTAATTTTTTCAAATAACTTTTATAGATGACATGTTATTATTTGTGCATTAACATAAAGGTAGAGCTCTGGGGACTTTTTTTAGTAATGTTTAGGGTCAGTTGTGCAGTTTTGAGTCTAGTGCGTTGGTTTGATTTAATTTTTATTGGGTGTTTGTTTTTATTAGCAGTTGTGTCATTTTCAAGGTGTGTTTGAGTTTTTTGGGGTTTTTGAGATACTGGTTTAGGAGGAAGTTTATGATGAGCATGTGCGGAGGTTTTGGGCTACTTTATAGTGGGATTTGAAATTTATTTACAGTTAGGTTTCTTTGAGTTTTTATTAGGGTTCAATGACGTTGTGGGATGTTTGTTCCATTAGTAACAGAAATAGGTTTTGTTTTGCTGTGCTGCGATGGGATGGGCGTGTGCTGCGTGCCGGCGCTGACAAAGGTACAGTATTGTTGTGGCTCTGGTGTGTCGGGTTAATGAACTGACATGGGTTAATATAGAGATGAAAATAGAAATAAATATAAATTTAAAAGTAAATATAAAATTAGAGTGGTAAACATAAATATAGATAACAGATACATACATAAAACTATAATACATGGTATATAATTGTAACATGTTATCATATAGATAAATGATAGTCTATTATATATAGATATATATACACCAAGATATATAAATATAGATTGTAAATATAAAAATATTTAAATAGAGTTAAAGTAAATTGGGGGGTTTTATTAGGGTATAGGCTGGGGTTTTTAAAAGATAGAAATAAAATATAAATTCAGATATACAAATGTATATAGAAATACAAATATCTATACATATTTAATTTAAACAAATATAAGTAAAAAATAAATATATAATACAGAAAATATATATCTATGATTATATTAGAAGGTATTCTCTCTAATATATATAATATCTATGAATAGAATAAATAAAAATATCCATATAAATATCATTATAATTTTGAAAAAATAAATTTACTTCCTAAATTTTAAATCTGGTTCAAATAAAGGGGTGTCCTTGGTTTTTATTTGGTTAGAGGCAGGAGTTTTATTTTAAATAATATAAGTAATATAGAAATGTGGATCTTAAGATAGAAATATATAATGAATATATAAAGAGAAATTGCTAAACTATGCCTATAAATTTAAATATAAAGATATGTAAGTAATATGAAGAGTTGTAGTATAGAATATAAATAACATTATATGGCGATATAAATTATAAATGGGAATATAAATATAAAAATATGTAAATATAGTTTAAGAGAAAGGGAATGTTTTGGCTTTTATTTAAGTAGAGGCAGGTTTTTTATTTTGAATATTATAAGTGTTCCAGAAGTAAAAATCTTGACGCAGAAATATTTAATCAATATAAAAAACATGAATAAAAATATATGAAAAATATAAATACCTACTCGCATCGGATGTAATATAGAATATAAATTTATTTATAAATTGACATTGGTAAAGATAAATGCATAAGTAAGCAATAGACATTAAAATACATTAATTATATATTATATTTATTATATATATAATATATATTAATATACAATAATTTATTATATTACATTGTATATACATTATATATTATATCTATAAATATATATATTATATAAATTAATATACATTATAAATATGAATATAAGAATGGAACATGAGGATAAAATCTATTTAAATATTGTTTAAAACAAAGGTTGGGCTTTTTTATTCTTGTGTTAGAGGCAGGGTTTTTATTTTAAATAATATGAATGTAGATATTATTGTTATATATTTCTAAATATTGAGATATACAATCAAGATATAAATATATAACCGCAAAATATAAATAAATACAAATAATAGGAAGAGATGTAATGAAGAATACAAATAACAGTATACATAAGTATACATTTTAAATGTAAATGTGAATATGAACCTGAAAAATAGAATTTAAGAAAATATTTTAAGTAGAGTTTTGAAGAAAGGGGTTCTTTTTGGCTTTAATGTGGATGGAGGCAAAGGTTTTATTTTAAATAACCCAAGTGTTAGAGAAGTAAAAATAGTAACAGAAATACATACTTACTATGTAAAAATATTTATAAAAATATACAAATAAAGTTTTAGGGATATATGCAATATGGAATAAAAATGTATTTATAAAAAGAAATGTATAAATGGACAGTGTACATCAATATACATTGTAAATAGAAATGTGAATATTAATATGAAAAAATATTTTAAAAATATTTAATTATTTTTTTAATATTTTTTTTTTTTGTATTTTGTTTGGTTTTGTTTTGTCTTTTATCCTATTAGATTAGAGGCAGAAGTTTTTTTTTCCCTCTTCCCGGTTGTTTTGGGGCATTTATTTCAGAGCAGTTTTCGGCGGGGGTCGCCCCTGTTCTTTTTTGCCGCCTTCGCTGCCGCAGCCCCGAGGCGCGCTGCGCCCCCGGCTGGGGCGGGCGGCAGTGCTGCCGCCTTGTGGGCAGACGCGGTACTGCAGGCGTGCAGCGAGAGGCGGCCAGCTTGGGAGTGGCGCGTGGGCGATGTCGCGGAGTTTTGGTTGACCTTCTCAACAGGGCGGCAAAAAGGGCGGGAAAGTGGAGGACCGGGTGGGTGTTTAACTGCACTGCCTGCACGGAATACCGACGTCATGGCGGCCCCGAGGGATTTTTCGGTGGCGTTTCATGTGTACCCGAGACATGCTGTGGGCTCAGCGGCGCCGCGGGCGGGCGTATTTTGGCGGGTTTGTGAGAGGCATCTGGGTAAACGCCTCGCTGTGCCGGGGTCCTCTCACGTCGGCTTTCCCGCCCTGAGGGAGCCGAGCCGGGCCGAATAGTTCCGAAGAGCCGAAGAGCCGAGTGTGGCCGGAAGGAGCCGAGTTTCCCCGAAGACCGAGTGTGGCCGAAAAGAGCCGAGTTTCCCCGAAGAGCCCAGTGTGGCCGCAAACAGCCGACTGCAACCCAAGAGCCCAGTGCGGCCGGAAACAGCCCAGTTTACACCAAGAGCCGATCATAGCCGACTGCAACCGATAGCCGACTTGAGCCGACTTGAGCCGCATTTAGACAATGTGCCGAATACGACCGAGTTTAGCCGAACTGAAACGAGTTTAGACCAAGAGCCGAAGCAAGCCCAATTCAGCCGAGTTTCATTCAACAGAACCGAACGACGCCGCAGCGCTCTGCATGCAGTGCGCCTGTGCAGACAGCAGGGGGCGCTGTGCCTGCAGTGCGCCGGTGCACACGGCAGGGGGCGCTGTATAAAGTATAAAATATCAACTATCGATAAGAAGGGATAAAAGCTCTCTGTCAAGTGCAGCTGTAGAAAATTTCAGGCTCCCAGGGAATAAATCGTTTTCTTTAAATCATTTTCGTTTTGGAGTTTTTTTTACTCCCAGGTAGCCTGAAAGTTACTACTGCTGCTTTTTTATTCTAAAGCTAGAAAGGAAAACCAAGATTAGAAATGCAGGGAAAGAAAGAAAGAAAGAAAGAAAGAAAGAAAGAAAGTAAGAAAAAGAAAAAAAGGAAATAAGGAAAGGAAATGAAAGGAAGAAAGAAGGAAGGACAGGAAGGAAGGGAGGAAAGAAGGAAGACAGACAAAAAAACCCCAAAAACCAGGAGGGCAAGGAGAAACCTGGGGAAAAAAAATAAAAAGAAAAGAAAAAAGAAACCAACAAAAAACAAAGCCACAGAAAAAAACCTCGGGATGGGCGAGAAACACCCCCCCTCCCTGAAAAATCCAAGCTGGGCAAGAAACATCCCAGAAATACCACAAAAAAAAAAAAAAAAAAACAAACAAAACAAAACAAAAAAAAAAAAAAAAAAAACAACAAAACAACAGGGAAAAAAAAAAAAAAACCAAACCTGAAAAAAAAAACAAGGGGGGCAAGGAAAAACCAGAAAAAACACCAAGATGGGCAAGAAGAAACGAAGAAAAAAACCCAAGAAGTGCCAGAAAAAAAAAAATCAAGAAACAAGGCAAGAAAGAGAGGCAATAAAGGCCACAAAAAATTCAAGAAAAAACCCAAGACATGCCAGAAAAAGGTACGAAAATGGTTCTGCCAGGTGCGATCAAGGTGAGCGGGGTCAGATTCAGGTCCAGGAGATGAACAAGTGTCAGATTAGTTTGGGGCACTGCTGTGCAATGCAGCCGTGACAGGATTTATGTTTAAATATAGTTTAAATAAATTGGGGATTGTTTGGCTTTTATTGGGGTATAGGCTGGAGATTTCATAAAAAATATAAAACTAGAAATCCAAATATATCATCTATATGTCGATATCAATAAATATTTAATATATATAAATATCAGTAAAAGAAATCTATTGTGTCAAAAGAATATACCTATTATTATATAAAAAGGTATTCTCTCCAATATACATAATATCTATAAATATAACAAATGAAAATTACAAATATAGATGTGAATAGAATTATGACAAACAAAATTATATTTAAAATTTTAAATGTGTTTTAAATAAAGGGGTGTCTTTGCTTTTTATTTCGTTAGAGGCAGGGGTTTTAATTCTAAATAATATAAGTACTATAGAAATGTAAATCGACATACAGAAATATATAATAAATATATAGAGATACAAAGATATAATGCCAAACTATGAATAGAAATCTATGTAAGTAACATGAAGAGATGCAATATAGAATACAATTTTTATTATACAGTAATTTAAATTCTAAATATAAATGCGAATATAATTGTGAAAAATATATGATGGGGGCTCGGAGCAGCCCAGGTGTGAGCTGTAATGATGATGGGGGCTCGGAGCAGCCCAGGTGTGAGTGTGAGGATGATGGGGGCTCGGAGCAGCCCAGGTGTGAGTGTGAGGATGATGAGGGGCCGGCTCCTGCCGGGGCGAGGCTGTTTTAAGGGGAGGCTTTGCCTCAGCTCCCTTTTGCATGGAGCTGCTGAGTGGAGGGGTTTATGGGGCGCTCCCGGCGCTGTCTCATGGAAGGACTGCGAGAGCTTCCCACAGGGTCGGGGGCAACACCTGGATTCGCGCTTGGGTACGTGGAGCATCGCTTAAAGGAGGTGCCGAGGGACGAATCTTTGTGCCGGGGAGCAGCGGCCGAACAGGTGAGCCCGTGTGGGTTCGGAGCGGGGAATTTTCTCCTTCCCCTTTGCAATTTCATCTTGCCAGTCCCTCCCCGGGTCCCCAGGAACAAAAATGGAGCTTATGAAGACAAAAGGAATTAAGGAGAAGGAAGCAGCTCCTCTTCTTTTATTGTCTGCGTTTGACCTGAGGGGATCCCTCTTGACTTGTGGTTTTAAGGGTGTTGATTGCAGGAAAAGCTGCATTTTCCAGGCGGTTAGGGGTATCCCGGGGGTGACAGGGAATCCCTGCGTTCTATTCTAAGGGGAATGGGAAAAGTATTCTTGTGGTATTCTGGGTTTGATTTGAAGGCAGCCACCCCATTTGCACCACCCTCGGGTTTAAATGGAGGGGGCAGCCCTGGTGTCCCTCCTTTTCAAGGGTTTGAATGGAGGTCGAAATCGCCCTTTCCCATCAGTCGAAGGCTTTCATTTGGGGAGCGCCCCTTCTTTTCTGCTCTCCTAGGGGGTGAAATTGGAGGGGAGAACACATTTCTTTGCCCTTGTTGAAGTGAGGTGCGCCCCGTCTGCGGTTTCGGGGTTGGCTTGCGGGAAGCCGCAGCTCCGGCAGCGTTTGCAGGGCTGCAATGGGGCTGCGCCGCTGCATTGGAGGGCGCTGCCCGTGCCCGCGGCCCGGCGCGGAACGTTCCCGCTCGGGAGCGCTGCTGGCACGGCCCGGGCAGCTGCCGGGGCGCACGGGGGATTCGGCGCGGCCGGGCCGGCCGAGGGCGGCAGTGGCGGAGCCGCGCCGGTGCGAGCCGTGCGGAGCCGAGCGGAGCCGGGCCGGGCCGGCCAAGGGCGGCAGAGGCGGCGCGGGCGCTGCTGCGCCGGCCCGGGCGGTGCCGGCCGCTCCGTCCGCTCCGGGCGCGGGGCTCGGGCGCCGCCGGTAGCCCCGGGCCCGGTGCCGGCCCCGCCGGGCAGGGGCAGCGGGCGGGGCTCCCCGGGACGGCGCCGGCCCCGCGCGCCGGAGCGGCCGCCGCAGGAGCCGCTTTCCTGCCGGGAGCCGCGCTCCGTCCGGGGCCGGCAGCGAGCGCGGGGTTCGGCCGCTCCAAGTTCGGCGGTGCCGTGGCTCGGAGGCGCTTTGGAGGCGTCGATGGCATCGCTGGGTTCGGTTTGCAGCGGGTGTCCGCTAAGGGGTACGGTGTTCTTCCTGAGCGGCACGGTTCTCGGTGCCGGTAGGGATGATAAAGGTTCGTTTCGGATTGGGTTTTGTAGTCGGATATATATTTTTTTGCCGGGGTATTATGTTTAGAAGGGCGCGCAATGTTTTTTACGGGTCGTAGCGCGAAGCAGCGGTTCGCATTTTAATTCTGTTGCGGTGGCTTTTATTAGCGTGAGTGTGTAGTGTTTGTTTTGGGGGGCTTGGGGAAGCGTCCTGTCGTTCATAGCAGCGGGTTTTTAATCTCGATAATTGCATGTGTGTTTATCGTCTTCCAGGGCTTTTATTTGTTCGGTTTGTTTGATTGTAGTGTATGTTTTATGGTTACGGGTAATTTGGGGGACATTGTTTATGGTTACGTTTGTCTTTAGTCTTTGTGTTTGTTTCTAGGTGGTATTTTTATTTTGATAGCTTGAGGCACTATGGGTTTATTCAGTTGGGAATAAGTTTTTTGTTGCAGATTTCAGTTTATTTGGTTTTTGGTATTATTCTTGTTGTTGCTTTCTTTATTTTCTTTTTTTGGTTGTTGTTGTTGTTGTCTTTTAATGTATTTGAGTATTGTTTATCAGGGTTTATTTTGGGAACGTGGGTATTTATATGGTGGGTTTTTAAAGTATTTATTTATTTGGGTAGTTAATTTCTTAGTTTTTAGTGGTTGAGATGTTTTTCCATTTTGTTAATTAGTTCAGGTTTAAAGTTATTTTTACAGAGGATTGTTTATTCTTTGAGTTAGTGTAGAGGTAGAATTGCGTTGGTTTTTTCTTTTTTAGTAACGTTCAGGGTCAGTGGCACTGTCTTGAGTTTAGTAGATTGGTTTGACTTTTTTTTAGTACTTTTTGTAATTTGCTGTGTGTGTTTCTAGAGGATTTTCTTTTATTTTGGTTCCATTTTTCTGTCGTGATGAGAATTGTTATTGGAAAGAGTGTTCTTTGTTTTTTCGCTGACACTTGTTTGGCTGTTGGAGGTATCTTGATGTTTTTGGAAGATATTGGTGGGAATTTGATGCTGTTTGTTCTGTCATTTCATTTAGGAATTGGATTTTAAATATACAATTATGACTCTAACTATATTGAAACAAAAGAAATAGATGTGTAGCAATGGGAATGAGCCAATTTTATTTTTATATATTCGGTCAATTTTTAAAATTTAACATGTAACATGAGTCATTATATGTTACAATAAGTTATTCTAATTTTAATCGAGTATTGTGTATGTTTTTAGATATATGAATAGAGAATATAAATGTAAATACAACCCAAACAAAAATACAAATATATAAATGTATTGCAACTATATGCAGATATATAAAAAATTAATAATAAATTGTAAATATAAAATAACATAAATTGATACAATATATAATACAAGTGATACTGCATATATTTTATGAAAAATATTATAGGAAATGGATATAAAATAGATATAAATACGGATGTGATATATCTATCTATCTATATCTATCATTTGTTGTATATTATGATAAATACAACTATAACAAAACATTTAGGTAGTTTAAAATAATGGATGGTTTTGTTTTTTTCTTTGCCAAAGCAGGGGTTTTCGTGTAAAAATTACAAATACAAATAATATAAAGGTAGAAATATGAGTATAGAAATATATCATAAACACGTTAAAGATTTATATAAAAATTAGAAATATAAGGAAAAATAAGTTGTAGCAGTAGATACGGTAAATAATTTAAAAAATATTTCCCGTATATTTTTTGAATAAGGTGCATATTATATATAGTTGTTAATATAATACATCAATATAAACGATAAATATATATAAAATATCAACTATCTATAAGAAGGAATAAAAGCTCTATGTCACGTGCAGCAGTAGAAAATTTCAGGCTCCCAGGGAATAAATAGTTTTCTTTAAATCATTTTCGTTTTGGAGTTTTTTTTTTTTTTTTACTCTCGGGTAGCCTGAAAGTTTCTACTGCTGCTTTTTTATTTAAAAAAATATCCTTTTTTAAAGGTGGAAAGGTAAACCAAGATTAGAAATATAACAAAGGGGAAGGGAAAGGAAAGGAAAGGGAAAGGGAAAAGGAAAAGGGAAGGGAAGTGGTGAAAAACAGAGTGAAAAAAGTAAAAAGAGTTGGAGGGAAAAAGAGAGGGCATTGGGGAGGAGCGGTGCTGCCTCAGGTCCTTCCCCGCCCGGGGGCGAAGGACCCGTTTCATGCCCTGGAGGGACTGCAGCTGCCGGTGGCTCCCGGGGGACGGAGCGGTGGCTGCCAGCCCGAGACTCCAACTCCCGGCAGGCCGTGCTGCCGGCGCGGCGTGTGACGCAACGGCTATCGCGGCACATGAGTGGCTGCCAGCCCGAGACTCCAACTCCCGGCAGGCCCTGCTGCTGGCGCGGCGTGTGACGCAACGGGCGACGCGGCCCGGCATTTTTCTCTAAATCGGCGGTAAATACAGCTGAGTAAAATTAGCTTGGTTTTCTTCCTTCTTCTGTAACTGAACTGTTTTTATTAAAAATCCTATTTGAATATGTGGAAAAAGTGGGGATGTCCTGTAATATATCGTCGCTTTTCTTGTTTACAGGGTACTGAGAAAATACGTCTCCCTTAGAGTCCCACGGAAAGGTTCTCAGTGCGCTCTCTATCAAGGTATGTATTTACAAATAAGTGATCCCTTTAGATATTTGCCTGTGTACCTTTTCCTGTAATTCAGAGCTTGCGTTCTGTGGGTTTTATGATAAACCTGTAAAACATGTAAAAATGGTTTTGCAAGTCTTAATCGTTGAAGGCAGCAATAAGTGGATTTAGAGCCTGTTCTTGACCAGACAAAGAGAAAAAGTGTGACTTTGATGCTGAACTTGTCATTTTTCATTTGACTTGTCTTGAATGATTTAGGAATAGAGAGAACTAGAAAAAGAGAGAAATAGAATTGATTATTGAGCACTCCTCAAATGCTCACCATGATTCAGTGTAGAGCCAAAGGGAAGGGTGATGGAAGAGAGCTCTGTGCTTTGGAAGGAAATAAATTTAAACCTGACCTCCTCACAGAGTCTCACTAACTTCTTTTGTTTTAAAATACAAAATACGATTAGGAAGTGTTGGAAGTTAGTGTTTTGGGAAAGAAACGGCAGTTCCACAGAACATTCCATTTCACAGAGGCTCTGGGAACGCTTCATGTTGTAAGTGCTGTCACTGCAATCAGTTGGTGGTTCAGCCTTGAAACGTGCACTTGGCCTTCTATAAAGCACTGTTTTGTTTGCCTTTCAGTGCTATGAGTCTTGATAGATTGGAGAAGAGCCCAAGAGAAATTTTTCATCCCTTGATATAAAAGGTAGGAAGTGACTTTTTTAGGTTTGGTTCTTTTTCTTTGTTATTTTCTGGAAATAAAAGTAATTAAGTATAGGTACTACTGGTTTGTTTCTTCCAGTAGCAGGTGATAACAATAGCAGTAGTACTAGTAAAAATAATAATAGAAATAATAATAATAGTAATGTAATACTACGTAAACTGTCTTTATCCATTGAACTGGCCATTTCAAATCAAAACTTCTAAACACAAATCAAACCATCATCCTTGTAGAATCTTTCACAGCAGCGGGCTAAAGATCCTGGTTTTGTTGACAGGATTTATTGGTTCTGGAAGAACAAGAGGGAAGTACAAGCCTAACTACTTCTAGCTCACAGAGCCGTCCAGTGAACCCAGCTTTGTGTTTTGGTGGGCTTGTGATGACTTTGAAATCAATTGCTCATTCCAGTAAAAAAAATTCATGTTTTTTTGAACGTGACAGCAGAAATAACTTTAGGCACCAACTGAATAATAATAGATCACCAGTTTAAGTTAAAAATTCATGCTATACTATCAAAATTTAAAGGTAAATTATTATGTGTTAGGTGATGGTATAAAGTGTATGTTCTAATGTGTAATGCAAAGATACTTACGTACCTGAAAGTCCTTAGAGGAAACAAATTTTTATGTCTGCTGTTTGATTGTTTACCATACGATATTTGGTTTCATTTCCCAGGGATCGGTGAATTTTAACTTTGGAGTCCCCTATGCTAAGGATGCTCAGCTTACAGGTGATGAAATGTTCAGTAATGGTGAGTTTTTCACCTTCTCTTTAATTGCTATGCTGATCTGAATAAGAAAAAAAAAAAAAAACAAAAGCAAGAGAAAAAAAAGGATAGTTTATTATTTTTTACGCTGTTATGTTTGTTTCCTCAGTATTTGCTGCAGCTCTGCTTACCCAAGCTTTGGGTTCCTTCTGTCCCACTGGGAGTTGCCCAATTTGGTTGCATCTGGTGAAATTCACCCTGAGACCTTACAGAACCAGCTCCAACTACATGAGAGCCATTTGCAGTTCTCTCCAGACGCCTGGAGAATGGGCGACGTTTCTGAGGATCCGGCGAGCGTGCTTCTGTCAAAACTCAGTCTGTGAAATTCCTGGGGAAAACCCTTCTGTGTCCTGAAGGGTTCAAACTCTGGTGAGGATCCAGTTATCAGGTGCTCACCTGGATGGTTCCAGCTCCCAAAGGTAACACTTGTACTCTTGCCCTGTAGTTTACATCTATTGTATTTTTGTTATTTTCAAGATTTTTTGTCTTTGCAAAATATTGTGCATTTCACTCTTTGGAACCTCTCAGATGGTTCTTTGGTGCAGCACCACCCCGTGGGACACTTGGCTGCTGTCCTGAAGGGGTTGGTGGCTAGAATTGTAAATCCTGGCGAGTTTATAAGTCTTCTGTCCCCAGGGAGGTGTCATGCTTTGTTTACTTTTGTTCTGTTGGTTAGGCGCTGCTTCTCGTTGCAAGTATGAATTTCAAACTGCCCTGTTCTTATTTTAACTGTTTTCCTGGTTCTCTCCCTACGGCAGGGAAAGACTCTCGTATCCTTGTCGTCGGGCTCAGTGCTGTCCAAGAAGATACAGAGACTAAAAAAATCATAAGAAGCAAAATATGACTGCAGGGAAAAGAAGCTGGAGAGAACAGAAGGTGATATTGTTATCCTTACCCTGTATTAGAGACATCCGCTGTGCTTTGATGCTGGCAGCTGCCAGGGGCTTGTTAGCTCTTTGTAGGCAGGTGTAGGTGTTCACTTGTAGGTTTTTTCTCTGGACAAGGCAATTCAAACTTTGCTCAGCTGATATTTGCAGATTACTCTCTAGCACAGTCCAGCATGACATTTCTGAATGTTGTAAAAATACCATGTTACTTGGAAATTGCTAATGAAGAGAAGCTTTAGGGGAAAATAAGATTTCAGGGTTGGAAGATGTGAGAAGAATTGTGTGGGGATGTTAGACTGAAGTAAAGCACTCTTGAAGCTGGACTGGCACGCTGGCAGGTCCCCTATTAAACAGTAGTGCTGAGATTAGCCTGGGGGTTGCCCATTGTTTCTGTAGAAATCAATGTTTCCTGGTCTTGAGAGGTAAGCTGCTTTGAAAAGCTGGAAGGTGCAGCATGCTGACAATCTCCGTGCTTTGGATTAAAAGTAGATTTCAGAAGGGTCCTAGGCTTTTGTCTTTTCCTAGAAGTCGATGTAATCCTGTCGAGGAGTTTTTAGTTCTGTGTTGCCATGTCATCCATCAGAGCCCTGTTGTACTAATCTTCATACAAGTACAAAACAAAAAATCAGACCCTGTCCCAAGCACTTAGAGGCCAGAACACGATTTCCTCGGGCTGCCATTTGGGTGCCATCGGTACTCACCACGAATTGAGCCCTCTGGCTCTGACAGAGCCCCTGGATGCTGACGGAAGGGGGCTGGTCACAGACCCTGGAGGTGCCTGTCCCCCAGGGAGGGAGAGGACGAGGCAGTGTGGCCTGCAGGGAGGGTGTCGTCCCCAGAGAGCAGCCGGCGACTCCATGCCTGCCCGGGGCTGCGGGTGCCCCCTCGGGGTGGACGCCCGCCCTCAGGTTTCCCTCTGGGCACCCGGGGAGGGAACCAGGTCCATCCGTGTGGCAGCTGCAGGGCCTGCAGGCTCTGGGCCCTGGAGCCGAGTGAGCCTGAGCTGCTGCATGCTTGCTGTGAGCTTTGGGGTGAGCGTGCATCACTGCAGGCCTGGGATGGATTGAAATGCGCTGAGGAAAGCACAGGGAGGGAGGGAGGGAAGGAAATGCTCTGTTAACATGTGCCAATTCTTCTGTCAGACTCATCACGGCGGGACAGCGTGAAGACTGAAAGTGTAAGAAGATGTGGAGGGAAAGAGAGAATCTGACAGGAGCATCGGACGCACGAGTGCAGGAATTTTGCTTTTTTGCTTGGATGTAAACTCAGGCGTTGAAAGGAATTTGGGAGTGAGAAGGGACATTTCAGAAGGAGAAGAAGCAAAAGAAGTTGTTGTTGTTGTTACAGTCCTGGCAAAATCTTTTGTTCTAGCTAATAAAAGAAGTTAGTTTAAAAAACAAAAAGGAAAAAATGTAGTGGTTTTTTTTTTTTCCTTCACTATGATATTCATTGGTGGTATATGGTGTGTTGTTTCATTTCTTGGTAGTATTAAGTCTGTGTAAATTGTTTTTTGAGTGAAGCTGACTTTCTGGATGGGTTGGTTTGTATTTGAGGCAGGATTAATTTCAATAGGATTCTTTCATAGATTTCTGATGGGTATTACTGGGATTTTGGTTTTGTTTGCTGTATGTATAAACATAGAGCTTTGGTAGGGCCAGCTGGGCGTCTGGAGTTTTGGGTGTGAATTTATTAGATGGCTTTTGTTAGATGCAGTTTTTAATTTTTGAAATGTTTTTCAGTGTAGTGGTTTTAAGGTGGTTTTTAAGAATTCATTGTATTGTTTTCTGTTGTTTGTAGTTGGTGTATGATAAGGGATGTGGTGTGACTTTTTGAACATTATGGTTTTGGTGTTCCTAAGTTCTGATTTCTTTGTGGTTCAATATTTTTTTTTATTTTTATTTTTTGGGACAGGGGCATTTATATGGTGGGTTTTTATAGGCAATATGTTTTTTAATTTAGGTAGTGATATTTTTTAATATTTTAATAGTTTAGGTTTTTTATTTTCATGGTTTTAATTATTTTTTTTAATTTTTTCAAATAACTTTTATAGATGACATGTTATTATTTGTGCATTAACATAAAGGTAGAGCTCTGGGGACTTTTTTTAGTAATGTTTAGGGTCAGTTGTGCAGTTTTGAGTCTAGTGCGTTGGTTTGATTTAATTTTTATTGGGTGTTTGTTTTTATTAGCAGTTGTGTCATTTTCAAGGTGTGTTTGAGTTTTTTGGGGTTTTTGAGATACTGGTTTAGGAGGAAGTTTATGATGAGCATGTGCGGAGGTTTTGGGCTACTTTATAGTGGGATTTGAAATTTATTTACAGTTAGGTTTCTTTGAGTTTTTATTAGGGTTCAATGACGTTGTGGGATGTTTGTTCCATTAGTAACAGAAATAGGTTTTGTTTTGCTGTGCTGCGATGGGATGGGCGTGTGCTGCGTGCCGGCGCTGACAAAGGTACAGTATTGTTGTGGCTCTGGTGTGTCGGGTTAATGAACTGACATGGGTTAATATAGAGATGAAAATAGAAATAAATATAAATTTAAAAGTAAATATAAAATTAGAGTGGTAAACATAAATATAGATAACAGATACATACATAAAACTATAATACATGGTATATAATTGTAACATGTTATCATATAGATAAATGATAGTCTATTATATATAGATATATATACACCAAGATATATAAATATAGATTGTAAATATAAAAATATTTAAATAGAGTTAAAGTAAATTGGGGGGTTTTATTAGGGTATAGGCTGGGGTTTTTAAAAGATAGAAATAAAATATAAATTCAGATATACAAATGTATATAGAAATACAAATATCTATACATATTTAATTTAAACAAATATAAGTAAAAAATAAATATATAATACAGAAAATATATATCTATGATTATATTAGAAGGTATTCTCTCTAATATATATAATATCTATGAATAGAATAAATAAAAATATCCATATAAATATCATTATAATTTTGAAAAAATAAATTTACTTCCTGCATTTTAAATCTGGTTCAAATAAAGGGGTGTCCTTGGTTTTTATTTGGTTAGAGGCAGGAGTTTTATTTTAAATAATATAAGTAATATAGAAATGTGGATCTTAAGATAGAAATATATAATGAATATATAAAGAGAAATTGCTAAACTATGCCTATAAATTTAAATATAAAGATATGTAAGTAATATGAAGAGTTGTAGTATAGAATATAAATAACATTATATGGCGATATAAATTATAAATGGGAATATAAATATAAAAATATGTAAATATAGTTTAAGAGAAAGGGAATGTTTTGGCTTTTATTTAAGTAGAGGCAGGGTTTTTATTTTGAATATTATAAGTGTTCCAGAAGTAAAAATCTTGACGCAGAAATATTTAATCAATATAAAAAACATGAATAAAAATATATGAAAAATATAAATACCTACTCGCATCGGATGTAATATAGAATATAAATTTATTTATAAATTGACATTGGTAAAGATAAATGCATAAGTAAGCAATAGACATTAAAATACATTAATTATATATTATATTTATTATATATATATAATATATATTAATATACAATAATTTATTATATTACATTGTATATACATTATATATTATATCTATAAATATATATATTATATAAATTAATATACATTATAAATATGAATATAAGAATGGAACATGAGGATAAAATCTATTTAAATATTGTTTAAAACAAAGGTTGGGCTTTTTTATTCTTGTGTTAGAGGCAGGGTTTTTATTTTAAATAATATGAATGTAGATATTATTGTTATATATTTCTAAATATTGAGATATACAATCAAGATATAAATATATAACCGCAAAATATAAATAAATACAAATAATAGGAAGAGATGTAATGAAGAATACAAATAACAGTATACATAAGTATACATTTTAAATGTAAATGTGAATATGAACCTGAAAAATAGAATTTAAGAAAATATTTTAAGTAGAGTTTTGAAGAAAGGGGTTCTTTTTGGCTTTAATGTGGATGGAGGCAAAGGTTTTATTTTAAATAACCCAAGTGTTAGAGAAGTAAAAATAGTAACAGAAATACATACTTACTATGTAAAAATATTTATAAAAATATACAAATAAAGTTTTAGGGATATATGCAATATGGAATAAAAATGTATTTATAAAAAGAAATGTATAAATGGACAGTGTACATCAATATACATTGTAAATAGAAATGTGAATATTAATATGAAAAAATATTTTAAAAATATTTAATTATTTTTTTAATATTTTTTTTTTTTGTATTTTGTTTGGTTTTGTTTTGTCTTTTATCCTATTAGATTAGAGGCAGAAGTTTTTTTTTCCCTCTTCCCGGTTGTTTTGGGGCATTTATTTCAGAGCAGTTTTCGGCGGGGGTCGCCCCTGTTCTTTTTTGCCGCCTTCGCTGCCGCAGCCCCGAGGCGCGCTGCGCCCCCGGCTGGGGCGGGCGGCAGTGCTGCCGCCTTGTGGGCAGACGCGGTACTGCAGGCGTGCAGCGAGAGGCGGCCAGCTTGGGAGTGGCGCGTGGGCGATGTCGCGGAGTTTTGGTTGACCTTCTCAACAGGGCGGCAAAAAGGGCGGGAAAGTGGAGGACCGGGTGGGTGTTTAACTGCACTGCCTGCACGGAATACCGACGTCATGGCGGCCCCGAGGGATTTTTCGGTGGCGTTTCATGTGTACCCGAGACATGCTGTGGGCTCAGCGGCGCCGCGGGCGGGCGTATTTTGGCGGGTTTGTGAGAGGCATCTGGGTAAACGCCTCGCTGTGCCGGGGTCCTCTCACGTCGGCTTTCCCGCCCTGAGGGAGCCGAGCCGGGCCGAATAGTTCCGAAGAGCCGAAGAGCCGAGTGTGGCCGGAAAGAGCCGAGTTTCCCCGAAGACCGAGTGTGGCCGAAAAGAGCCGAGTTTCCCCGAAGAGCCCAGTGTGGCCGCAAACAGCCGACTGCAACCCAAGAGCCCAGTGCGGCCGGAAACAGCCCAGTTTACACCAAGAGCCGATCATAGCCGACTGCAACCGATAGCCGACTTGAGCCGCATTTAGACAATGTGCCGAATACGACCGAGTTTAGCCGAACTGAAACGAGTTTAGACCAAGAGCCGAAGCAAGCCCAATTCAGCCGAGTTTCATTCAACAGAACCGAACGACGCCGCAGCGCTCTGCATGCAGTGCGCCTGTGCAGACAGCAGGGGGCGCTGTGCCTGCAGTGCGCCGGTGCACACGGCAGGGGGCGCTGTATAAAGTATAAAATATCAACTATCGATAAGAAGGGATAAAAGCTCTCTGTCAAGTGCAGCTGTAGAAAATTTCAGGCTCCCAGGGAATAAATCGTTTTCTTTAAATCATTTTCGTTTTGGAGTTTTTTTTACTCCCAGGTAGCCTGAAAGTTACTACTGCTGCTTTTTTATTCTAAAGCTAGAAAGGAAAACCAAGATTAGAAATGCAGGGAAAGAAAGAAAGAAAGAAAGAAAGAAAGTAAGAAAAAGAAAAAAAGGAAATAAGGAAAGGAAATGAAAGGAAGAAAGAAGGAAGGACAGGAAGGAAGGGAGGAAAGAAGGAAGACAGACAAAAAAACCCCAAAAACCAGGAGGGCAAGGAGAAACCTGGGGAAAAAAAAATAAAAAGAAAAGAAAAAAGAAACCAACAAAAAACAAAGCCACAGAAAAAAACCTCGGGATGGGCGAGAAACACCCCCCCTCCCTGAAAAATCCAAGCTGGGCAAGAAACATCCCAGAAATACCACAAAAAAAAAAAAAAAAAAAAAAAAAAAACAAACAAAACAAAACAAAAAAAAAAAAAAAAACAACAAAACAACAGGGAAAAAAAAAAAAAACCAAACCTGAAAAAAAAAACAAGGGGGGCAAGGAAAAACCAGAAAAAACACCAAGATGGGCAAGAAGAAACGAAGAAAAAAACCCAAGAAGTGCCAGAAAAAAAAAAATCAAGAAACAAGGCAAGAAAGAGAGGCAATAAAGGCCACAAAAAATTCAAGAAAAAACCCAAGACATGCCAGAAAAAGGTACGAAAATGGTTCTGCCAGGTGCGATCAAGGTGAGCGGGGTCAGATTCAGGTCCAGGAGATGAACAAGTGTCAGATTAGTTTGGGGCACTGCTGTGCAATGCAGCCGTGACAGGATTTATGTTTAAATATAGTTTAAATAAATTGGGGATTGTTTGGCTTTTATTGGGGTATAGGCTGGAGATTTCATAAAAAATATAAAACTAGAAATCCAAATATATCATCTATATGTCGATATCAATAAATATTTAATATATATAAATATCAGTAAAAGAAATCTATTGTGTCAAAAGAATATACCTATTATTATATAAAAAGGTATTCTCTCCAATATACATAATATCTATAAATATAACAAATGAAAATTACAAATATAGATGTGAATAGAATTATGACAAACAAAATTATATTTAAAATTTTAAATGTGTTTTAAATAAAGGGGTGTCTTTGCTTTTTATTTCGTTAGAGGCAGGGGTTTTAATTCTAAATAATATAAGTACTATAGAAATGTAAATCGACATACAGAAATATATAATAAATATATAGAGATACAAAGATATAATGCCAAACTATGAATAGAAATCTATGTAAGTAACATGAAGAGATGCAATATAGAATACAATTTTTATTATACAGTAATTTAAATTCTAAATATAAATGCGAATATAATTGTGAAAAATATATGATGGGGGCTCGGAGCAGCCCAGGTGTGAGCTGTAATGATGATGGGGGCTCGGAGCAGCCCAGGTGTGAGTGTGAGGATGATGGGGGCTCGGAGCAGCCCAGGTGTGAGTGTGAGGATGATGAGGGGCCGGCTCCTGCCGGGGCGAGGCTGTTTTAAGGGGAGGCTTTGCCTCAGCTCCCTTTTGCATGGAGCTGCTGAGTGGAGGGGTTTATGGGGCGCTCCCGGCGCTGTCTCATGGAAGGACTGCGAGAGCTTCCCACAGGGTCGGGGGCAACGCCTGGATTCGCGCTTGGGTACGTGGAGCATCGCTTAAAGGAGGTGCCGAGGGACGAATCTTTGTGCCGGGGAGCAGCGGCCGAACAGGTGAGCCCGTGTGGGTTCGGAGCGGGGAATTTTCTCCTTCCCCTTTGCAATTTCATCTTGCCAGTCCCTCCCCGGGTCCCCAGGAACAAAAATGGAGCTTATGAAGACAAAAGGAATTAAGGAGAAGGAAGCAGCTCCTCTTCTTTTATTGTCTGCGTTTGACCTGAGGGGATCCCTCTTGACTTGTGGTTTTAAGGGTGTTGATTGCAGGAAAAGCTGCATTTTCCAGGCGGTTAGGGGTATCCCGGGGGTGACAGGGAATCCCTGCGTTCTATTCTAAGGGGAATGGGAAAAGTATTCTTGTGGTATTCTGGGTTTGATTTGAAGGCAGCCACCCCATTTGCACCACCCTCGGGTTTAAATGGAGGGGGCAGCCCTGGTGTCCCTCCTTTTCAAGGGTTTGAATGGAGGTCGAAATCGCCCTTTCCCATCAGTCGAAGGCTTTCATTTGGGGAGCGCCCCTTCTTTTCTGCTCTCCTAGGGGGTGAAATTGGAGGGGAGAACACATTTCTTTGCCCTTGTTGAAGTGAGGTGCGCCCCGTCTGCGGTTTCGGGGTTGGCTTGCGGGAAGCCGCAGCTCCGGCAGCGTTTGCAGGGCTGCAATGGGGCTGCGCCGCTGCATTGGAGGGCGCTGCCCGTGCCCGCGGCCCGGCGCGGAACGTTCCCGCTCGGGAGCGCTGCTGGCACGGCCCGGGCAGCTGCCGGGGCGCACGGGGGATTCGGCGCGGCCGGGCCGGCCGAGGGCGGCAGTGGCGGAGCCGCGCCGGTGCGAGCCGTGCGGAGCCGAGCGGAGCCGGGCCGGGCCGGCCAAGGGCGGCAGAGGCGGCGCGGGCGCTGCTGCGCCGGCCCGGGCGGTGCCGGCCGCTCCGTCCGCTCCGGGCGCGGGGCTCGGGCGCCGCCGGTAGCCCCGGGCCCGGTGCCGGCCCCGCCGGGCAGGGGCAGCGGGCGGGGCTCCCCGGGACGGCGCCGGCCCCGCGCGCCGGAGCGGCCGCCGCAGGAGCCGCTTTCCTGCCGGGAGCCGCGCTCCGTCCGGGGCCGGCAGCGAGCGCGGGGTTCGGCCGCTCCAAGTTCGGCGGTGCCGTGGCTCGGAGGCGCTTTGGAGGCGTCGATGGCATCGCTGGGTTCGGTTTGCAGCGGGTGTCCGCTAAGGGGTACGGTGTTCTTCCTGAGCGGCACGGTTCTCGGTGCCGGTAGGGATGATAAAGGTTCGTTTCGGATTGGGTTTTGTAGTCGGATATATATTTTTTTGCCGGGGTATTATGTTTAGAAGGGCGCGCAATGTTTTTTACGGGTCGTAGCGCGAAGCAGCGGTTCGCATTTTAATTCTGTTGCGGTGGCTTTTATTAGCGTGAGTGTGTAGTGTTTGTTTTGGGGGGCTTGGGGAAGCGTCCTGTCGTTCATAGCAGCGGGTTTTTAATCTCGATAATTGCATGTGTGTTTATCGTCTTCCAGGGCTTTTATTTGTTCGGTTTGTTTGATTGTAGTGTATGTTTTATGGTTACGGGTAATTTGGGGGACATTGTTTATGGTTACGTTTGTCTTTAGTCTTTGTGTTTGTTTCTAGGTGGTATTTTTATTTTGATAGCTTGAGGCACTATGGGTTTATTCAGTTGGGAATAAGTTTTTTGTTGCAGATTTCAGTTTATTTGGTTTTTGGTATTATTCTTGTTGTTGCTTTCTTTATTTTCTTTTTTTGGTTGTTGTTGTTGTTGTCTTTTAATGTATTTGAGTATTGTTTATCAGGGTTTATTTTGGGAACGTGGGTATTTATATGGTGGGTTTTTAAAGTATTTATTTATTTGGGTAGTTAATTTCTTAGTTTTTAGTGGTTGAGATGTTTTTCCATTTTGTTAATTAGTTCAGGTTTAAAGTTATTTTTACAGAGGATTGTTTATTCTTTGAGTTAGTGTAGAGGTAGAATTGCGTTGGTTTTTTCTTTTTTAGTAACGTTCAGGGTCAGTGGCACTGTCTTGAGTTTAGTAGATTGGTTTGACTTTTTTTTAGTACTTTTTGTAATTTGCTGTGTGTGTTTCTAGAGGATTTTCTTTTATTTTGGTTCCATTTTTCTGTCGTGATGAGAATTGTTATTGGAAAGAGTGTTCTTTGTTTTTTCGCTGACACTTGTTTGGCTGTTGGAGGTATCTTGATGTTTTTGGAAGATATTGGTGGGAATTTGATGCTGTTTGTTCTGTCATTTCATTTAGGAATTGGATTTTAAATATACAATTATGACTCTAACTATATTGAAACAAAAGAAATAGATGTGTAGCAATGGGAATGAGCCAATTTTATTTTTATATATTCGGTCAATTTTTAAAATTTAACATGTAACATGAGTCATTATATGTTACAATAAGTTATTCTAATTTTAATCGAGTATTGTGTATGTTTTTAGATATATGAATAGAGAATATAAATGTAAATACAACCCAAACAAAAATACAAATATATAAATGTATTGCAACTATATGCAGATATATAAAAAATTAATAATAAATTGTAAATATAAAATAACATAAATTGATACAATATATAATACAAGTGATACTGCATATATTTTATGAAAAATATTATAGGAAATGGATATAAAATAGATATAAATACGGATGTGATATATCTATCTATCTATATCTATCATTTGTTGTATATTATGATAAATACAACTATAAAAAAACATTTAGGTAGTTTAAAATAATGGATGGTTTTGTTTTTTTCTTTGCCAAAGCAGGGGTTTTCGTGTAAAAATTACAAATACAAATAATATAAAGGTAGAAATATGAGTATAGAAATATATCATAAACACGTTAAAGATTTATATAAAAATTAGAAATATAAGGAAAAATAAGTTGTAGCAGTAGATACGGTAAATAATTTAAAAAATATTTCCCGTATATTTTTTGAATAAGGTGCATATTATATATAGTTGTTAATATAATACATCAATATAAACGATAAATATATATAAAATATCAACTATCTATAAGAAGGAATAAAAGCTCTATGTCACGTGCAGCAGTAGAAAATTTCAGGCTCCCAGGGAATAAATAGTTTTCTTTAAATCATTTTCGTTTTGGAGTTTTTTTTTTTTTTTTACTCTCGGGTAGCCTGAAAGTTTCTACTGCTGCTTTTTTATTTAAAAAAATATCCTTTTTTAAAGGTGGAAAGGTAAACCAAGATTAGAAATATAACAAAGGGGAAGGGAAAGGAAAGGAAAGGGAAAGGGAAAAGGAAAAGGGAAGGGAAGTGGTGAAAAACAGAGTGAAAAAAGTAAAAAGAGTTGGAGGGAAAAAGAGAGGGCATTGGGGAGGAGCGGTGCTGCCTCAGGTCCTTCCCCGCCCGGGGGCGAAGGACCCGTTTCATGCCCTGGAGGGACTGCAGCTGCCGGTGGCTCCCGGGGGACGGAGCGGTGGCTGCCAGCCCGAGACTCCAACTCCCGGCAGGCCGTGCTGCCGGCGCGGCGTGTGACGCAACGGCTATCGCGGCACATGAGTGGCTGCCAGCCCGAGACTCCAACTCCCGGCAGGCCCTGCTGCTGGCGCGGCGTGTGACGCAACGGGCGACGCGGCCCGGCATTTTTCTCTAAATCGGCGGTAAATACAGCTGAGTAAAATTAGCTTGGTTTTCTTCCTTCTTCTGTAACTGAACTGTTTTTATTAAAAATCCTATTTGAATATGTGGAAAAAGTGGGGATGTCCTGTAATATATCGTCGCTTTTCTTGTTTACAGGGTACTGAGAAAATACGTCTCCCTTAGAGTCCCACGGAAGGGTTCTCAGTGCGCTCTCTATCAAGGTATGTATTTACAAATAAGTGATCCCTTTAGATATTTGCCTGTGTACCTTTTCCTGTAATTCAGAGCTTGCGTTCTGTGGGTTTTATGATAAACCTGTAAAACATGTAAAAATGGTTTTGCAAGTCTTAATCGTTGAAGGCAGCAATAAGTGGATTTAGAGCCTGTTCTTGACCAGACAAAGAGAAAAAGTGTGACTTTGATGCTGAACTTGTCATTTTTCATTTGACTTGTCTTGAATGATTTAGGAATAGAGAGAACTAGAAAAAGAGAGAAATAGAATTGATTATTGAGCACTCCTCAAATGCTCACCATGATTCAGTGTAGAGCCAAAGGGAAGGGTGATGGAAGAGAGCTCTGTGCTTTGGAAGGAAATAAATTTAAACCTGACCTCCTCACAGAGTCTCACTAACTTCTTTTGTTTTAAAATACAAAATACGATTAGGAAGTGTTGGAAGTTAGTGTTTTGGGAAAGAAACGGCAGTTCCACAGAACATTCCATTTCACAGAGGCTCTGGGAACGCTTCATGTTGTAAGTGCTGTCACTGCAATCAGTTGGTGGTTCAGCCTTGAAACGTGCACTTGGCCTTCTATAAAGCACTGTTTTGTTTGCCTTTCAGTGCTATGAGTCTTGATAGATTGGAGAAGAGCCCAAGAGAAATTTTTCATCCCTTGATATAAAAGGTAGGAAGTGACTTTTTTAGGTTTGGTTCTTTTTCTTTGTTATTTTCTGGAAATAAAAGTAATTAAGTATAGGTACTACTGGTTTGTTTCTTCCAGTAGCAGGTGATAACAATAGCAGTAGTACTAGTAAAAATAATAATAGAAATAATAATAATAGTAATGTAATACTACGTAAACTGTCTTTATCCATTGAACTGGCCATTTCAAATCAAAACTTCTAAACACAAATCAAACCATCATCCTTGTAGAATCTTTCACAGCAGCGGGCTAAAGATCCTGGTTTTGTTGACAGGATTTATTGGTTCTGGAAGAACAAGAGGGAAGTACAAGCCTAACTACTTCTAGCTCACAGAGCCGTCCAGTGAACCCAGCTTTGTGTTTTGGTGGGCTTGTGATGACTTTGAAATCAATTGCTCATTCCAGTAAAAAAAATTCATGTTTTTTTGAACGTGACAGCAGAAATAACTTTAGGCACCAACTGAATAATAATAGATCACCAGTTTAAGTTAAAAATTCATGCTATACTATCAAAATTTAAAGGTAAATTATTATGTGTTAGGTGATGGTATAAAGTGTATGTTCTAATGTGTAATGCAAAGATACTTACGTACCTGAAAGTCCTTAGAGGAAACAAATTTTTATGTCTGCTGTTTGATTGTTTACCATACGATATTTGGTTTCATTTCCCAGGGATCGGTGAATTTTAACTTTGGAGTCCCCTATGCTAAGGATGCTCAGCTTACAGGTGATGAAATGTTCAGTAATGGTGAGTTTTTCACCTTCTCTTTAATTGCTATGCTGATCTGAATAAGAAAAAAAAAAAAAAACAAAAGCAAGAGAAAAAAAAGGATAGTTTATTATTTTTTACGCTGTTATGTTTGTTTCCTCAGTATTTGCTGCAGCTCTGCTTACCCAAGCTTTGGGTTCCTTCTGTCCCACTGGGAGTTGCCCAATTTGGTTGCATCTGGTGAAATTCACCCTGAGACCTTACAGAACCAGCTCCAACTACATGAGAGCCATTTGCAGTTCTCTCCAGACGCCTGGAGAATGGGCGACGTTTCTGAGGATCCGGCGAGCGTGCTTCTGTCAAAACTCAGTCTGTGAAATTCCTGGGGAAAACCCTTCTGTGTCCTGAAGGGTTCAAACTCTGGTGAGGATCCAGTTATCAGGTGCTCACCTGGATGGTTCCAGCTCCCAAAGGTAACACTTGTACTCTTGCCCTGTAGTTTACATCTATTGTATTTTTGTTATTTTCAAGATTTTTTGTCTTTGCAAAATATTGTGCATTTCACTCTTTGGAACCTCTCAGATGGTTCTTTGGTGCAGCACCACCCCGTGGGACACTTGGCTGCTGTCCTGAAGGGGTTGGTGGCTAGAATTGTAAATCCTGGCGAGTTTATAAGTCTTCTGTCCCCAGGGAGGTGTCATGCTTTGTTTACTTTTGTTCTGTTGGTTAGGCGCTGCTTCTCGTTGCAAGTATGAATTTCAAACTGCCCTGTTCTTATTTTAACCGTTTTCCTGGTTCTCTCCCTACGGCAGGGAAAGACTCTCGTATCCTTGTCGTCGGGCTCAGTGCTGTCCAAGAAGATACAGAGACTAAAAAAATCATAAGAAGCAAAATATGACTGCAGGGAAAAGAAGCTGGAGAGAACAGAAGGTGATATTGTTATCCTTACCCTGTATTAGAGACATCCGCTGTGCTTTGATGCTGGCAGCTGCCAGGGGCTTGTTAGCTCTTTGTAGGCAGGTGTAGGTGTTCACTTGTAGGTTTTTTCTCTGGACAAGGCAATTCAAACTTTGCTCAGCTGATATTTGCAGATTACTCTCTAGCACAGTCCAGCATGACATTTCTGAATGTTGTAAAAATACCATGTTACTTGGAAATTGCTAATGAAGAGAAGCTTTAGGGGAAAATAAGATTTCAGGGTTGGAAGATGTGAGAAGAATTGTGTGGGGATGTTAGACTGAAGTAAAGCACTCTTGAAGCTGGACTGGCACGCTGGCAGGTCCCCTATTAAACAGTAGTGCTGAGATTAGCCTGGGGGTTGCCCATTGTTTCTGTAGAAATCAATGTTTCCTGGTCTTGAGAGGTAAGCTGCTTTGAAAAGCTGGAAGGTGCAGCATGCTGACAATCTCCGTGCTTTGGATTAAAAGTAGATTTCAGAAGGGTCCTAGGCTTTTGTCTTTTCCTAGAAGTCGATGTAATCCTGTCGAGGAGTTTTTAGTTCTGTGTTGCCATGTCATCCATCAGAGCCCTGTTGTACTAATCTTCATACAAGTACAAAACAAAAAATCAGACCCTGTCCCAAGCACTTAGAGGCCAGAACACGATTTCCTCGGGCTGCCATTTGGGTGCCATCGGTACTCACCACGAATTGAGCCCTCTGGCTCTGACAGAGCCCCTGGATGCTGACGGAAGGGGGCTGGTCACAGACCCTGGAGGTGCCTGTCCCCCAGGGAGGGAGAGGACGAGGCAGTGTGGCCTGCAGGGAGGGTGTCGTCCCCAGAGAGCAGCCGGCGACTCCATGCCTGCCCGGGGCTGCGGGTGCCCCCTCGGGGTGGACGCCCGCCCTCAGGTTTCCCTCTGGGCACCCGGGGAGGGAACCAGGTCCATCCGTGTGGCAGCTGCAGGGCCTGCAGGCTCTGGGCCCTGGAGCCGAGTGAGCCTGAGCTGCTGCATGCTTGCTGTGAGCTTTGGGGTGAGCGTGCATCACTGCAGGCCTGGGATGGATTGAAATGCGCTGAGGAAAGCACAGGGAGGGAGGGAGGGAAGGAAATGCTCTGTTAACATGTGCCAATTCTTCTGTCAGACTCATCACGGCGGGACAGCGTGAAGACTGAAAGTGTAAGAAGATGTGGAGGGAAAGAGAGAATCTGACAGGAGCATCGGACGCACGAGTGCAGGAATTTTGCTTTTTTGCTTGGATGTAAACTCAGGCGTTGAAAGGAATTTGGGAGTGAGAAGGGACATTTCAGAAGGAGAAGAAGCAAAAGAAGTTGTTGTTGTTGTTACAGTCCTGGCAAAATCTTTTGTTCTAGCTAATAAAAGAAGTTAGTTTAAAAAACAAAAAGGAAAAAATGTAGTGGTTTTTTTTTTTTCCTTCACTATGATATTCATTGGTGGTATATGGTGTGTTGTTTCATTTCTTGGTAGTATTAAGTCTGTGTAAATTGTTTTTTGAGTGAAGCTGACTTTCTGGATGGGTTGGTTTGTATTTGAGGCAGGATTAATTTCAATAGGATTCTTTCATAGATTTCTGATGGGTATTACTGGGATTTTGGTTTTGTTTGCTGTATGTATAAACATAGAGCTTTGGTAGGGCCAGCTGGGCGTCTGGAGTTTTGGGTGTGAATTTATTAGATGGCTTTTGTTAGATGCAGTTTTTAATTTTTGAAATGTTTTTCAGTGTAGTGGTTTTAAGGTGGTTTTTAAGAATTCATTGTATTGTTTTCTGTTGTTTGTAGTTGGTGTATGATAAGGGATGTGGTGTGACTTTTTGAACATTATGGTTTTGGTGTTCCTAAGTTCTGATTTCTTTGTGGTTCAATATTTTTTTTTATTTTTATTTTTTGGGACAGGGGCATTTATATGGTGGGTTTTTATAGGCAATATGTTTTTTAATTTAGGTAGTGATATTTTTTAATATTTTAATAGTTTAGGTTTTTTATTTTCATGGTTTTAATTATTTTTTTTAATTTTTTCAAATAACTTTTATAGATGACATGTTATTATTTGTGCATTAACATAAAGGTAGAGCTCTGGGGACTTTTTTTAGTAATGTTTAGGGTCAGTTGTGCAGTTTTGAGTCTAGTGCGTTGGTTTGATTTAATTTTTATTGGGTGTTTGTTTTTATTAGCAGTTGTGTCATTTTCAAGGTGTGTTTGAGTTTTTTGGGGTTTTTGAGATACTGGTTTAGGAGGAAGTTTATGATGAGCATGTGCGGAGGTTTTGGGCTACTTTATAGTGGGATTTGAAATTTATTTACAGTTAGGTTTCTTTGAGTTTTTATTAGGGTTCAATGACGTTGTGGGATGTTTGTTCCATTAGTAACAGAAATAGGTTTTGTTTTGCTGTGCTGCGATGGGATGGGCGTGTGCTGCGTGCCGGCGCTGACAAAGGTACAGTATTGTTGTGGCTCTGGTGTGTCGGGTTAATGAACTGACATGGGTTAATATAGAGATGAAAATAGAAATAAATATAAATTTAAAAGTAAATATAAAATTAGAGTGGTAAACATAAATATAGATAACAGATACATACATAAAACTATAATACATGGTATATAATTGTAACATGTTATCATATAGATAAATGATAGTCTATTATATATAGATATATATACACCAAGATATATAAATATAGATTGTAAATATAAAAATATTTAAATAGAGTTAAAGTAAATTGGGGGGTTTTATTAGGGTATAGGCTGGGGTTTTTAAAAGATAGAAATAAAATATAAATTCAGATATACAAATGTATATAGAAATACAAATATCTATACATATTTAATTTAAACAAATATAAGTAAAAAATAAATATATAATACAGAAAATATATATCTATGATTATATTAGAAGGTATTCTCTCTAATATATATAATATCTATGAATAGAATAAATAAAAATATCCATATAAATATCATTATAATTTTGAAAAAATAAATTTACTTCCTGCATTTTAAATCTGGTTCAAATAAAGGGGTGTCCTTGGTTTTTATTTGGTTAGAGGCAGGAGTTTTATTTTAAATAATATAAGTAATATAGAAATGTGGATCTTAAGATAGAAATATATAATGAATATATAAAGAGAAATTGCTAAACTATGCCTATAAATTTAAATATAAAGATATGTAAGTAATATGAAGAGTTGTAGTATATAATATAAATAACATTATATGGCGATATAAATTATAAATGGGAATATAAATATAAAAATATGTAAATATAGTTTAAGAGAAAGGGAATGTTTTGGCTTTTATTTAAGTAGAGGCAGGTTTTTTATTTTGAATATTATAAGTGTTCCAGAAGTAAAAATCTTGACGCAGAAATATTTAATCAATATAAAAAACATGAATAAAAATATATGAAAAATATAAATACCTACTCGCATCGGATGTAATATAGAATATAAATTTATTTATAAATTGACATTGGTAAAGATAAATGCATAAGTAAGCAATAGACATTAAAATACATTAATTATATATTATATTTATTATATATATATAATATATATTAATATACAATAATTTATTATATTACATTGTATATACATTATATATTATATCTATAAATATATATATTATATAAATTAATATACATTATAAATATGAATATAAGAATGGAACATGAGGATAAAATCTATTTAAATATTGTTTAAAACAAAGGTTGGGCTTTTTTATTCTTGTGTTAGAGGCAGGGTTTTTATTTTAAATAATATGAATGTAGATATTATTGTTATATATTTCTAAATATTGAGATATACAATCAAGATATAAATATATAACCGCAAAATATAAATAAATACAAATAATAGGAAGAGATGTAATGAAGAATACAAATAACAGTATACATAAGTATACATTTTAAATGTAAATGTGAATATGAACCTGAAAAATAGAATTTAAGAAAATATTTTAAGTAGAGTTTTGAAGAAAGGGGTTCTTTTTGGCTTTAATGTGGATGGAGGCAAAGGTTTTATTTTAAATAACCCAAGTGTTAGAGAAGTAAAAATAGTAACAGAAATACATACTTACTATGTAAAAATATTTATAAAAATATACAAATAAAGTTTTAGGGATATATGCAATATGGAATAAAAATGTATTTATAAAAAGAAATGTATAAATGGACAGTGTACATCAATATACATTGTAAATAGAAATGTGAATATTAATATGAAAAAATATTTTAAAAATATTTAATTATTTTTTTAATATTTTTTTTTTTTGTATTTTGTTTGGTTTTGTTTTGTCTTTTATCCTATTAGATTAGAGGCAGAAGTTTTTTTTTCCCTCTTCCCGGTTGTTTTGGGGCATTTATTTCAGAGCAGTTTTCGGCGGGGGTCGCCCCTGTTCTTTTTTGCCGCCTTCGCTGCCGCAGCCCCGAGGCGCGCTGCGCCCCCGGCTGGGGCGGGCGGCAGTGCTGCCGCCTTGTGGGCAGACGCGGTACTGCAGGCGTGCAGCGAGAGGCGGCCAGCTTGGGAGTGGCGCGTGGGCGATGTCGCGGAGTTTTGGTTGACCTTCTCAACAGGGCGGCAAAAAGGGCGGGAAAGTGGAGGACCGGGTGGGTGTTTAACTGCACTGCCTGCACGGAATACCGACGTCATGGCGGCCCCGAGGGATTTTTCGGTGGCGTTTCATGTGTACCCGAGACATGCTGTGGGCTCAGCGGCGCCGCGGGCGGGCGTATTTTGGCGGGTTTGTGAGAGGCATCTGGGTAAACGCCTCGCTGTGCCGGGGTCCTCTCACGTCGGCTTTCCCGCCCTGAGGGAGCCGAGCCGGGCCGAATAGTTCCGAAGAGCCGAAGAGCCGAGTGTGGCCGGAAGGAGCCGAGTTTCCCCGAAGACCGAGTGTGGCCGAAAAGAGCCGAGTTTCCCCGAAGAGCCCAGTGTGGCCGCAAACAGCCGACTGCAACCCAAGAGCCCAGTGCGGCCGGAAACAGCCCAGTTTACACCAAGAGCCGATCATAGCCGACTGCAACCGATAGCCGACTTGAGCCGACTTGAGCCGCATTTAGACAATGTGCCGAATACGACCGAGTTTAGCCGAACTGAAACGAGTTTAGACCAAGAGCCGAAGCAAGCCCAATTCAGCCGAGTTTCATTCAACAGAACCGAACGACGCCGCAGCGCTCTGCATGCAGTGCGCCTGTGCAGACAGCAGGGGGCGCTGTGCCTGCAGTGCGCCGGTGCACACGGCAGGGGGCGCTGTATAAAGTATAAAATATCAACTATCGATAAGAAGGGATAAAAGCTCTCTGTCAAGTGCAGCTGTAGAAAATTTCAGGCTCCCAGGGAATAAATCGTTTTCTTTAAATCATTTTCGTTTTGGAGTTTTTTTTACTCCCAGGTAGCCTGAAAGTTACTACTGCTGCTTTTTTATTCTAAAGCTAGAAAGGAAAACCAAGATTAGAAATGCAGGGAAAGAAAGAAAGAAAGAAAGAAAGAAAGAAAGTAAGAAAAAGAAAAAAAGGAAATAAGGAAAGGAAATGAAAGGAAGAAAGAAGGAAGGACAGGAAGGAAGGGAGGAAAGAAGGAAGACAGACAAAAAAACCCCAAAAACCAGGAGGGCAAGGAGAAACCTGGGGAAAAAAAATAAAAAGAAAAGAAAAAAGAAACCAACAAAAAACAAAGCCACAGAAAAAAACCTCGGGATGGGCGAGAAACACCCCCCCTCCCTGAAAAATCCAAGCTGGGCAAGAAACATCCCAGAAATACCACAAAAAAAAAAAAAAAAAAAAAAAAAAAAAAAAAAAAAAAAAAACAACAAAACAACAGGGAAAAAAAAAAAACCAAACCTGAAAAAAAAAACAAGGGGGGCAAGGAAAAACCAGAAAAAACACCAAGATGGGCAAGAAGAAACGAAGAAAAAAACCCAAGAAGTGCCAGAAAAAAAAAAATCAAGAAACAAGGCAAGAAAGAGAGGCAATAAAGGCCACAAAAAATTCAAGAAAAAACCCAAGACATGCCAGAAAAAGGTACGAAAATGGTTCTGCCAGGTGCGATCAAGGTGAGCGGGGTCAGATTCAGGTCCAGGAGATGAACAAGTGTCAGATTAGTTTGGGGCACTGCTGTGCAATGCAGCCGTGACAGGATTTATGTTTAAATATAGTTTAAATAAATTGGGGATTGTTTGGCTTTTATTGGGGTATAGGCTGGAGATTTCATAAAAAATATAAAACTAGAAATCCAAATATATCATCTATATGTCGATATCAATAAATATTTAATATATATAAATATCAGTAAAAGAAATCTATTGTGTCAAAAGAATATACCTATTATTATATAAAAAGGTATTCTCTCCAATATACATAATATCTATAAATATAACAAATGAAAATTACAAATATAGATGTGAATAGAATTATGACAAACAAAATTATATTTAAAATTTTAAATGTGTTTTAAATAAAGGGGTGTCTTTGCTTTTTATTTCGTTAGAGGCAGGGGTTTTAATTCTAAATAATATAAGTACTATAGAAATGTAAATCGACATACAGAAATATATAATAAATATATAGAGATACAAAGATATAATGCCAAACTATGAATAGAAATCTATGTAAGTAACATGAAGAGATGCAATATAGAATACAATTTTTATTATACAGTAATTTAAATTCTAAATATAAATGCGAATATAATTGTGAAAAATATATGATGGGGGCTCGGAGCAGCCCAGGTGTGAGCTGTAATGATGATGGGGGCTCGGAGCAGCCCAGGTGTGAGTGTGAGGATGATGGGGGCTCGGAGCAGCCCAGGTGTGAGTGTGAGGATGATGAGGGGCCGGCTCCTGCCGGGGCGAGGCTGTTTTAAGGGGAGGCTTTGCCTCAGCTCCCTTTTGCATGGAGCTGCTGAGTGGAGGGGTTTATGGGGCGCTCCCGGCGCTGTCTCATGGAAGGACTGCGAGAGCTTCCCACAGGGTCGGGGGCAACACCTGGATTCGCGCTTGGGTACGTGGAGCATCGCTTAAAGGAGGTGCCGAGGGACGAATCTTTGTGCCGGGGAGCAGCGGCCGAACAGGTGAGCCCGTGTGGGTTCGGAGCGGGGAATTTTCTCCTTCCCCTTTGCACTTTCATCTTGCCAGTCCCTCCCCGGGTCCCCAGGAACAAAAATGGAGCTTATGAAGACAAAAGGAATTAAGGAGAAGGAAGCAGCTCCTCTTCTTTTATTGTCTGCGTTTGACCTGAGGGGATCCCTCTTGACTTGTGGTTTTAAGGGTGTTGATTGCAGGAAAAGCTGCATTTTCCAGGCGGTTAGGGGTATCCCGGGGGTGACAGGGAATCCCTGCGTTCTATTCTAAGGGGAATGGGAAAAGTATTCTTGTGGTATTCTGGGTTTGATTTGAAGGCAGCCACCCCATTTGCACCACCCTCGGGTTTAAATGGAGGGGGCAGCCCTGGTGTCCCTCCTTTTCAAGGGTTTGAATGGAGGTCGAAATCGCCCTTTCCCATCAGTCGAAGGCTTTCATTTGGGGAGCGCCCCTTCTTTTCTGCTCTCCTAGGGGGTGAAATTGGAGGGGAGAACACATTTCTTTGCCCTTGTTGAAGTGAGGTGCGCCCCGTCTGCGGTTTCGGGGTTGGCTTGCGGGAAGCCGCAGCTCCGGCAGCGTTTGCAGGGCTGCAATGGGGCTGTGCCGCTGCATTGGAGGGCGCTGCCCGTGCCCGCGGCCCGGCGCGGAACGTTCCCGCTCGGGAGCGCTGCTGGCACGGCCCGGGCAGCTGCCGGGGCGCACGGGGGATTCGGCGCGGCCGGGCCGGCCGAGGGCGGCAGTGGCGGAGCCGCGCCGGTGCGAGCCGTGCGGAGCCGAGCGGAGCCGGGCCGGGCCGGCCAAGGGCGGCAGAGGCGGCGCGGGCGCTGCTGCGCCGGCCCGGGCGGTGCCGGCCGCTCCGTCCGCTCCGGGCGCGGGGCTCGGGCGCCGCCGGTAGCCCCGGGCCCGGTGCCGGCCCCGCCGGGCAGGGGCAGCGGGCGGGGCTCCCCGGGACGGCGCCGGCCCCGCGCGCCGGAGCGGCCGCCGCAGGAGCCGCTTTCCTGCCGGGAGCCGCGCTCCGTCCGGGGCCGGCAGCGAGCGCGGGGTTCGGCCGCTCCAAGTTCGGCGGTGCCGTGGCTCGGAGGCGCTTTGGAGGCGTCGATGGCATCGCTGGGTTCGGTTTGCAGCGGGTGTCCGCTAAGGGGTACGGTGTTCTTCCTGAGCGGCACGGTTCTCGGTGCCGGTAGGGATGATAAAGGTTCGTTTCGGATTGGGTTTTGTAGTCGGATATATATTTTTTTGCCGGGGTATTATGTTTAGAAGGGCGCGCAATGTTTTTTACGGGTCGTAGCGCGAAGCAGCGGTTCGCATTTTAATTCTGTTGCGGTGGCTTTTATTAGCGTGAGTGTGTAGTGTTTGTTTTGGGGGGCTTGGGGAAGCGTCCTGTCGTTCATAGCAGCGGGTTTTTAATCTCGATAATTGCATGTGTGTTTATCGTCTTCCAGGGCTTTTATTTGTTCGGTTTGTTTGATTGTAGTGTATGTTTTATGGTTACGGGTAATTTGGGGGACATTGTTTATGGTTACGTTTGTCTTTAGTCTTTGTGTTTGTTTCTAGGTGGTATTTTTATTTTGATAGCTTGAGGCACTATGGGTTTATTCAGTTGGGAATAAGTTTTTTGTTGCAGATTTCAGTTTATTTGGTTTTTGGTATTATTCTTGTTGTTGCTTTCTTTATTTTCTTTTTTTGGTTGTTGTTGTTGTTGTCTTTTAATGTATTTGAGTATTGTTTATCAGGGTTTATTTTGGGAACGTGGGTATTTATATGGTGGGTTTTTAAAGTATTTATTTATTTGGGTAGTTAATTTCTTAGTTTTTAGTGGTTGAGATGTTTTTCCATTTTGTTAATTAGTTCAGGTTTAAAGTTATTTTTACAGAGGATTGTTTATTCTTTGAGTTAGTGTAGAGGTAGAATTGCGTTGGTTTTTTCTTTTTTAGTAACGTTCAGGGTCAGTGGCACTGTCTTGAGTTTAGTAGATTGGTTTGACTTTTTTTTAGTACTTTTTGTAATTTGCTGTGTGTGTTTCTAGAGGATTTTCTTTTATTTTGGTTCCATTTTTCTGTCGTGATGAGAATTGTTATTGGAAAGAGTGTTCTTTGTTTTTTCGCTGACACTTGTTTGGCTGTTGGAGGTATCTTGATGTTTTTGGAAGATATTGGTGGGAATTTGATGCTGTTTGTTCTGTCATTTCATTTAGGAATTGGATTTTAAATATACAATTATGACTCTAACTATATTGAAACAAAAGAAATAGATGTGTAGCAATGGGAATGAGCCAATTTTATTTTTATATATTCGGTCAATTTTTAAAATTTAACATGTAACATGAGTCATTATATGTTACAATAAGTTATTCTAATTTTAATCGAGTATTGTGTATGTTTTTAGATATATGAATAGAGAATATAAATGTAAATACAACCCAAACAAAAATACAAATATATAAATGTATTGCAACTATATGCAGATATATAAAAAATTAATAATAAATTGTAAATATAAAATAACATAAATTGATACAATATATAATACAAGTGATACTGCATATATTTTATGAAAAATATTATAGGAAATGGATATAAAATAGATATAAATACGGATGTGATATATCTATCTATCTATATCTATCATTTGTTGTATATTATGATAAATACAACTATAACAAAACATTTAGGTAGTTTAAAATAATGGATGGTTTTGTTTTTTTCTTTGCCAAAGCAGGGGTTTTCGTGTAAAAATTACAAATACAAATAATATAAAGGTAGAAATATGAGTATAGAAATATATCATAAACACGTTAAAGATTTATATAAAAATTAGAAATATAAGGAAAAATAAGTTGTAGCAGTAGATACGGTAAATAATTTAAAAAATATTTCCCGTATATTTTTTGAATAAGGTGCATATTATATATAGTTGTTAATATAATACATCAATATAAACGATAAATATATATAAAATATCAACTATCTATAAGAAGGAATAAAAGCTCTATGTCACGTGCAGCAGTAGAAAATTTCAGGCTCCCAGGGAATAAATAGTTTTCTTTAAATCATTTTCGTTTTGGAGTTTTTTTTTTTTTTACTCTCGGGTAGCCTGAAGGTTTCTACTGCTGCTTTTTTATTTAAAAAAATATCCTTTTTTAAAGGTGGAAAGGTAAACCAAGATTAGAAATATAACAAAGGGGAAGGGAAAGGAAAGGAAAGGGAAAGGGAAAAGGAAAAGGGAAGGGAAGTGGTGAAAAACAGAGTGAAAAAAGTAAAAAGAGTTGGAGGGAAAAAGAGAGGGCATTGGGGAGGAGCGGTGCTGCCTCAGGTCCTTCCCCGCCCGGGGGCGAAGGACCCGTTTCATGCCCTGGAGGGACTGCAGCTGCCGGTGGCTCCCGGGGGACGGAGCGGTGGCTGCCAGCCCGAGACTCCAACTCCCGGCAGGCCCTGCTGCTGGCGCGGCGTGTGACGCAACGGGCGACGCGGCCCGGCATTTTTCTCTAAATCGGCGGTAAATACAGCTGAGTAAAATTAGCTTGGTTTTCTTCCTTCTTCTGTAACTGAACTGTTTTTATTAAAAATCCTATTTGAATATGTGGAAAAAGTGGGGATGTCCTGTAATATATCGTCGCTTTTCTTGTTTACAGGGTACTGAGAAAATACGTCTCCCTTAGAGTCCCACGGAAAGGTTCTCAGTGCGCTCTCTATCAAGGTATGTATTTACAAATAAGTGATCCCTTTAGATATTTGCCTGTGTACCTTTTCCTGTAATTCAGAGCTTGCGTTCTGTGGGTTTTATGATAAACCTGTAAAACATGTAAAAATGGTTTTGCAAGTCTTAATCGTTGAAGGCAGCAATAAGTGGATTTAGAGCCTGTTCTTGACCAGACAAAGAGAAAAAGTGTGACTTTGATGCTGAACTTGTCATTTTTCATTTGACTTGTCTTGAATGATTTAGGAATAGAGAGAACTAGAAAAAGAGAGAAATAGAATTGATTATTGAGCACTCCTCAAATGCTCACCATGATTCAGTGTAGAGCCAAAGGGAAGGGTGATGGAAGAGAGCTCTGTGCTTTGGAAGGAAATAAATTTAAACCTGACCTCCTCACAGAGTCTCACTAACTTCTTTTGTTTTAAAATACAAAATACGATTAGGAAGTGTTGGAAGTTAGTGTTTTGGGAAAGAAACGGCAGTTCCACAGAACATTCCATTTCACAGAGGCTCTGGGAACGCTTCATGTTGTAAGTGCTGTCACTGCAATCAGTTGGTGGTTCAGCCTTGAAACGTGCACTTGGCCTTCTATAAAGCACTGTTTTGTTTGCCTTTCAGTGCTATGAGTCTTGATAGATTGGAGAAGAGCCCAAGAGAAATTTTTCATCCCTTGATATAAAAGGTAGGAAGTGACTTTTTTAGGTTTGGTTCTTTTTCTTTGTTATTTTCTGGAAATAAAAGTAATTAAGTATAGGTACTACTGGTTTGTTTCTTCCAGTAGCAGGTGATAACAATAGCAGTAGTACTAGTAAAAATAATAATAGAAATAATAATAATAGTAATGTAATACTACGTAAACTGTCTTTATCCATTGAACTGGCCATTTCAAATCAAAACTTCTAAACACAAATCAAACCATCATCCTTGTAGAATCTTTCACAGCAGCGGGCTAAAGATCCTGGTTTTGTTGACAGGATTTATTGGTTCTGGAAGAACAAGAGGGAAGTACAAGCCTAACTACTTCTAGCTCACAGAGCCGTCCAGTGAACCCAGCTTTGTGTTTTGGTGGGCTTGTGATGACTTTGAAATCAATTGCTCATTCCAGTAAAAAAAATTCATGTTTTTTTGAACGTGACAGCAGAAATAACTTTAGGCACCAACTGAATAATAATAGATCACCAGTTTAAGTTAAAAATTCATGCTATACTATCAAAATTTAAAGGTAAATTATTATGTGTTAGGTGATGGTATAAAGTGTATGTTCTAATGTGTAATGCAAAGATACTTACGTACCTGAAAGTCCTTAGAGGAAACAAATTTTTATGTCTGCTGTTTGATTGTTTACCATACGATATTTGGTTTCATTTCCCAGGGATCGGTGAATTTTAACTTTGGAGTCCCCTATGCTAAGGATGCTCAGCTTACAGGTGATGAAATGTTCAGTAATGGTGAGTTTTTCACCTTCTCTTTAATTGCTATGCTGATCTGAATAAGAAAAAAAAAAAAAAACAAAAGCAAGAGAAAAAAAAGGATAGTTTATTATTTTTTACGCTGTTATGTTTGTTTCCTCAGTATTTGCTGCAGCTCTGCTTACCCAAGCTTTGGGTTCCTTCTGTCCCACTGGGAGTTGCCCAATTTGGTTGCATCTGGTGAAATTCACCCTGAGACCTTACAGAACCAGCTCCAACTACATGAGAGCCATTTGCAGTTCTCTCCAGACGCCTGGAGAATGGGCGACGTTTCTGAGGATCCGGCGAGCGTGCTTCTGTCAAAACTCAGTCTGTGAAATTCCTGGGGAAAACCCTTCTGTGTCCTGAAGGGTTCAAACTCTGGTGAGGATCCAGTTATCAGGTGCTCACCTGGATGGTTCCAGCTCCCAAAGGTAACACTTGTACTCTTGCCCTGTAGTTTACATCTATTGTATTTTTGTTATTTTCAAGATTTTTTGTCTTTGCAAAATATTGTGCATTTCACTCTTTGGAACCTCTCAGATGGTTCTTTGGTGCAGCACCACCCCGTGGGACACTTGGCTGCTGTCCTGAAGGGGTTGGTGGCTAGAATTGTAAATCCTGGCGAGTTTATAAGTCTTCTGTCCCCAGGGAGGTGTCATGCTTTGTTTACTTTTGTTCTGTTGGTTAGGCGCTGCTTCTCGTTGCAAGTATGAATTTCAAACTGCCCTGTTCTTATTTTAACTGTTTTCCTGGTTCTCTCCCTACGGCAGGGAAAGACTCTCGTATCCTTGTCGTCGGGCTCAGTGCTGTCCAAGAAGATACAGAGACTAAAAAAATCATAAGAAGCAAAATATGACTGCAGGGAAAAGAAGCTGGAGAGAACAGAAGGTGATATTGTTATCCTTACCCTGTATTAGAGACATCCGCTGTGCTTTGATGCTGGCAGCTGCCAGGGGCTTGTTAGCTCTTTGTAGGCAGGTGTAGGTGTTCACTTGTAGGTTTTTTCTCTGGACAAGGCAATTCAAACTTTGCTCAGCTGATATTTGCAGATTACTCTCTAGCACAGTCCAGCATGACATTTCTGAATGTTGTAAAAATACCATGTTACTTGGAAATTGCTAATGAAGAGAAGCTTTAGGGGAAAATAAGATTTCAGGGTTGGAAGATGTGAGAAGAATTGTGTGGGGATGTTAGACTGAAGTAAAGCACACTTGAAGCTGGACTGGCACGCTGGCAGGTCCCCTATTAAACAGTAGTGCTGAGATTAGCCTGGGGGTTGCCCATTGTTTCTGTAGAAATCAATGTTTCCTGGTCTTGAGAGGTAAGCTGCTTTGAAAAGCTGGAAGGTGCAGCATGCTGACAATCTCCGTGCTTTGGATTAAAAGTAGATTTCAGAAGGGTCCTAGGCTTTTGTCTTTTCCTAGAAGTCGATGTAATCCTGTCGAGGAGTTTTTAGTTCTGTGTTGCCATGTCATCCATCAGAGCCCTGTTGTACTAATCTTCATACAAGTACAAAACAAAAAATCAGACCCTGTCCCAAGCACTTAGAGGCCAGAACACGATTTCCTCGGGCTGCCATTTGGGTGCCATCGGTACTCACCACGAATTGAGCCCTCTGGCTCTGACAGAGCCCCTGGATGCTGACGGAAGGGGGCTGGTCACAGACCCTGGAGGTGCCTGTCCCCCAGGGAGGGAGAGGACGAGGCAGTGTGGCCTGCAGGGAGGGTGTCGTCCCCAGAGAGCAGCCGGCGACTCCATGCCTGCCCGGGGCTGCGGGTGCCCCCTCGGGGTGGACGCCCGCCCTCAGGTTTCCCTCTGGGCACCCGGGGAGGGAACCAGGTCCATCCGTGTGGCAGCTGCAGGGCCTGCAGGCTCTGGGCCCTGGAGCCGAGTGAGCCTGAGCTGCTGCATGCTTGCTGTGAGCTTTGGGGTGAGCGTGCATCACTGCAGGCCTGGGATGGATTGAAATGCGCTGAGGAAAGCACAGGGAGGGAGGGAGGGAAGGAAATGCTCTGTTAACATGTGCCAATTCTTCTGTCAGACTCATCACGGCGGGACAGCGTGAGGACTGAAAGTGTAAGAAGATGTGGAGGGAAAGAGAGAATCTGACAGGAGCATCGGACGCACGAGTGCAGGAATTTTGCTTTTTTGCTTGGATGTAAACTCAGGCGTTGAAAGGAATTTGGGAGTGAGAAGGGACATTTCAGAAGGAGAAGAAGCAAAAGAAGTTGTTGTTGTTGTTACAGTCCTGGCAAAATCTTTTGTTCTAGCTAATAAAAGAAGTTAGTTTAAAAAACAAAAAGGAAAAAATGTAGTGGTTTTTTTTTTTCCTTCACTATGATATTCATTGGTGGTATATGGTGTGTTGTTTCATTTCTTGGTAGTATTAAGTCTGTGTAAATTGTTTTTTGAGTGAAGCTGACTTTCTGGATGGGTTGGTTTGTATTTGAGGCAGGATTAATTTCAATAGGATTCTTTCATAGATTTCTGATGGGTATTACTGGGATTTTGGTTTTGTTTGCTGTATGTATAAACATAGAGCTTTGGTAGGGCCAGCTGGGCGTCTGGAGTTTTGGGTGTGAATTTATTAGATGGCTTTTGTTAGATGCAGTTTTTAATTTTTGAAATGTTTTTCAGTGTAGTGGTTTTAAGGTGGTTTTTAAGAATTCATTGTATTGTTTTCTGTTGTTTGTAGTTGGTGTATGATAAGGGATGTGGTGTGACTTTTTGAACATTATGGTTTTGGTGTTCCTAAGTTCTGATTTCTTTGTGGTTCAATATTTTTTTTTATTTTTATTTTTTGGGACAGGGGCATTTATATGGTGGGTTTTTATAGGCAATATGTTTTTTAATTTAGGTAGTGATATTTTTTAATATTTTAATAGTTTAGGTTTTTTATTTTCATGGTTTTAATTATTTTTTTTAATTTTTTCAAATAACTTTTATAGATGACATGTTATTATTTGTGCATTAACATAAAGGTAGAGCTCTGGGGACTTTTTTTAGTAATGTTTAGGGTCAGTTGTGCAGTTTTGAGTCTAGTGCGTTGGTTTGATTTAATTTTTATTGGGTGTTTGTTTTTATTAGCAGTTGTGTCATTTTCAAGGTGTGTTTGAGTTTTTTGGGGTTTTTGAGATACTGGTTTAGGAGGAAGTTTATGATGAGCATGTGCGGAGGTTTTGGGCTACTTTATAGTGGGATTTGAAATTTATTTACAGTTAGGTTTATTTGAGTTTTTATTAGGGTTCAATGACGTTGTGGGATGTTTGTTCCATTAGTAACAGAAATAGGTTTTGTTTTGCTGTGCTGCGATGGGATGGGCGTGTGCTGCGTGCCGGCGTTGACAAAGGTACAGTATTGTTGTGGCTCTGGTGTGTCGGGTTAATGAACTGACATGGGTTAATATAGAGATGAAAATAGAAATAAATATAAATTTAAAAGTAAATATAAAATTAGAGTGGTAAACATAAATATAGATAACAGATACATACATAAAACTATAATACATGGTATATAATTGTAACATGTTATCATATAGATAAATGATAGTCTATTATATATAGATATATATACACCAAGATATATAAATATAGATTGTAAATATAAAAATATTTAAATAGAGTTAAAGTAAATTGGAGGGTTTTATTAGGGTATAGGCGGGGGTTTTTAAAAGATAGAAATAAAATATAAATTCAGATATACAAATGTATATAGAAATACAAATATCTATACATATTTAATTTAAACAAATATAAGTAAAAAATAAATATATAATACAGAAAATATATATCTATGATTATATTAGAAGGTATTCTCTCTAATATATATAATATCTATGAATAGAATAAATAAAAATATCCATATAAATATCATTATAATTTTGAAAAAATAAATTTACTTCCTAAATTTTAAATCTGGTTCAAATAAAGGGGTGTCCTTGGTTTTTATTTGGTTAGAGGCAGGAGTTTTATTTTAAATAATATAAGTAATATAGAAATGTGGATCTTAAGATAGAAATATATAATGAATATATAAAGAGAAATTGCTAAACTATGCCTATAAATTTAAATATAAAGATATGTAAGTAATATGAAGAGTTGTAGTATAGAATATAAATAACATTATATGGCGATATAAATTATAAATGGGAATATAAATATAAAAATATGTAAATATAGTTTAAGAGAAAGGGAATGTTTTGGCTTTTATTTAAGTAGAGGCAGGTTTTTTATTTTGAATATTATAAGTGTTCCAGAAGTAAAAATCTTGACGCAGAAATATTTAATCAATATAAAAAACATGAATAAAAATATATGAAAAATATAAATACCTACTCGCATCGGATGTAATATAGAATGTAAATTTATTTATAAATTGACATTGGTAAAGATAAATGCATAAGTAAGCAATAGACATTAAAATACATTAATTATATATTATATTTATTATTTATATATATAATATATTAATATACAATAATTTATTATATTACATTGTATATACATTATATATTATATCTATAAATATATATATTATATAAATTAATATACATTATAAATATGAATATAAGAATGGAACATGAGGATAAAATCTATTTAAATATTGTTTAAAACAAAGGTTGGGCTTTTTTATTCTTGTGTTAGAGGCAGGGTTTTTATTTTAAATAATATGAATGTAGATATTATTGTTATATATTTCTAAATATTGAGATATACAATCAAGATATAAATATATAACCGCAAAATATAAATAAATACAAATAATAGGAAGAGATGTAATGAAGAATACAAATAACAGTATACATAAGTATACATTTTAAATGTAAATGTGAATATGAACCTGAAAAATAGAATTTAAGAAAATATTTTAAGTAGAGTTTTGAAGAAAGGGGTTCTTTTTGGCTTTAATGTGGATGGAGGCAAAGGTTTTATTTTAAATAACCCAAGTGTTAGAGAAGTAAAAATAGTAACAGAAATACATACTTACTATGTAAAAATATTTATAAAAATATACAAATAAAGTTTTAGGGATATATGCAATATGGAATAAAAATGTATTTATAAAAAGAAATGTATAAATGGACAGTGTACATCAATATACATTGTAAATAGAAATGTGAATATTAATATGAAAAAATATTTTAAAAATATTTAATTATTTTTTTAATATTTTTTTTTTTTGTATTTTGTTTGGTTTTGTTTTGTCTTTTATCCTATTAGATTAGAGGCAGAAGTTTTTTTTTCCCTCTTCCCGGTTGTTTTGGGGCATTTATTTCAGAGCAGTTTTCGGCGGGGGTCGCCCCTGTTCTTTTTTGCCGCCTTCGCTGCCGCAGCCCCGAGGCGCGCTGCGCCCCCGGCTGGGGCGGGCGGCAGTGCTGCCGCCTTGTGGGCAGACGCGGTACTGCAGGCGTGCAGCGAGAGGCGGCCAGCTTGGGAGTGGCGCGTGGGCGATGTCGCGGAGTTTTGGTTGACCTTCTCAACAGGGCGGCAAAAAGGGCGGGAAAGTGGAGGACCGGGTGGGTGTTTAACTGCACTGCCTGCACGGAATACCGACGTCATGGCGGCCCCGAGGGATTTTTCGGTGGCGTTTCATGTGTACCCGAGACATGCTGTGGGCTCAGCGGCGCCGCGGGCGGGCGTATTTTGGCGGGTTTGTGAGAGGCATCTGGGTAAACGCCTCGCTGTGCCGGGGTCCTCTCACGTCGGCTTTCCCGCCCTGAGGGAGCCGAGCCGGGCCGAATAGTTCCGAAGAGCCGAAGAGCCGAGTGTGGCCGGAAAGAGCCGAGTTTCCCCGAAGACCGAGTGTGGCCGAAAAGAGCCGAGTTTCCCCGAAGAGCCCAGTGTGGCCGCAAACAGCCGACTGCAACCCAAGAGCCCAGTGCGGCCGGAAACAGCCCAGTTTACACCAAGAGCCGATCATAGCCGACTGCAACCGATAGCCGACTTGAGCCGCATTTAGACAATGTGCCGAATACGACCGAGTTTAGCCGAACTGAAACGAGTTTAGACCAAGAGCCGAAGCAAGCCCAATTCAGCCGAGTTTCATTCAACAGAACCGAACGACGCCGCAGCGCTCTGCATGCAGTGCGCCTGTGCAGACAGCAGGGGGCGCTGTGCCTGCAGTGCGCCGGTGCACACGGCAGGGGGCGCTGTATAAAGTATAAAATATCAACTATCGATAAGAAGGGATAAAAGCTCTCTGTCAAGTGCAGCTGTAGAAAATTTCAGGCTCCCAGGGAATAAATCGTTTTCTTTAAATCATTTTCGTTTTGGAGTTTTTTTTACTCCCAGGTAGCCTGAAAGTTACTACTGCTGCTTTTTTATTCTAAAGCTAGAAAGGAAAACCAAGATTAGAAATGCAGGGAAAGAAAGAAAGAAAGAAAGAAAGAAAGAAAGTAAGAAAAAGAAAAAAAGGAAATAAGGAAAGGAAATGAAAGGAAGAAAGAAGGAAGGACAGGAAGGAAGGGAGGAAAGAAGGAAGACAGACAAAAAAACCCCAAAAACCAGGAGGGCAAGGAGAAACCTGGGGAAAAAAAAATAAAAAGAAAAGAAAAAAGAAACCAACAAAAAACAAAGCCACAGAAAAAAACCTCGGGATGGGCGAGAAACACCCCCCCTCCCTGAAAAATCCAAGCTGGGCAAGAAACATCCCAGAAATACCACAAAAAAAAAAAAAACACCAAGATGGGCAAGAAGAAACGAAGAAAAAAACCCAAGAAGTGCCAGAAAAAAAAAAATCAAGAAACAAGGCAAGAAAGAGAGGCAATAAAGGCCACAAAAAATTCAAGAAAAAACCCAAGACATGCCAGAAAAAGGTACGAAAATGGTTCTGCCAGGTGCGATCAAGGTGAGCGGGGTCAGATTCAGGTCCAGGAGATGAACAAGTGTCAGATTAGTTTGGGGCACTGCTGTGCAATGCAGCCGTGACAGGATTTATGTTTAAATATAGTTTAAATAAATTGGGGATTGTTTGGCTTTTATTGGGGTATAGGCTGGAGATTTCATAAAAAATATAAAACTAGAAATCCAAATATATCATCTATATGTCGATATCAATAAATATTTAATATATATAAATATCAGTAAAAGAAATCTATTGTGTCAAAAGAATATACCTATTATTATATAAAAAGGTATTCTCTCCAATATACATAATATCTATAAATATAACAAATGAAAATTACAAATATAGATGTGAATAGAATTATGACAAACAAAATTATATTTAAAATTTTAAATGTGTTTTAAATAAAGGGGTGTCTTTGCTTTTTATTTCGTTAGAGGCAGGGGTTTTAATTCTAAATAATATAAGTACTATAGAAATGTAAATCGACATACAGAAATATATAATAAATATATAGAGATACAAAGATATAATGCCAAACTATGAATAGAAATCTATGTAAGTAACATGAAGAGATGCAATATAGAATACAATTTTTATTATACAGTAATTTAAATTCTAAATATAAATGCGAATATAATTGTGAAAAATATATGATGGGGGCTCGGAGCAGCCCAGGTGTGAGCTGTAATGATGATGGGGGCTCGGAGCAGCCCAGGTGTGAGTGTGAGGATGATGGGGGCTCGGAGCAGCCCAGGTGTGAGTGTGAGGATGATGAGGGGCCGGCTCCTGCCGGGGCGAGGCTGTTTTAAGGGGAGGCTTTGCCTCAGCTCCCTTTTGCATGGAGCTGCTGAGTGGAGGGGTTTATGGGGCGCTCCCGGCGCTGTCTCATGGAAGGACTGCGAGAGCTTCCCACAGGGTCGGGGGCAACACCTGGATTCGCGCTTGGGTACGTGGAGCATCGCTTAAAGGAGGTGCCGAGGGACGAATCTTTGTGCCGGGGAGCAGCGGCCGAACAGGTGAGCCCGTGTGGGTTCGGAGCGGGGAATTTTCTCCTTCCCCTTTGCAATTTCATCTTGCCAGTCCCTCCCCGGGTCCCCAGGAACAAAAATGGAGCTTATGAAGACAAAAGGAATTAAGGAGAAGGAAGCAGCTCCTCTTCTTTTATTGTCTGCGTTTGACCTGAGGGGATCCCTCTTGACTTGTGGTTTTAAGGGTGTTGATTGCAGGAAAAGCTGCATTTTCCAGGCGGTTAGGGGTATCCCGGGGGTGACAGGGAATCCCTGCGTTCTATTCTAAGGGGAATGGGAAAAGTATTCTTGTGGTATTCTGGGTTTGATTTGAAGGCAGCCACCCCATTTGCACCACCCTCGGGTTTAAATGGAGGGGGCAGCCCTGGTGTCCCTCCTTTTCAAGGGTTTGAATGGAGGTCGAAATCGCCCTTTCCCATCAGTCGAAGGCTTTCATTTGGGGAGCGCCCCTTCTTTTCTGCTCTCCTAGGGGGTGAAATTGGAGGGGAGAACACATTTCTTTGCCCTTGTTGAAGTGAGGTGCGCCCCGTCTGCGGTTTCGGGGTTGGCTTGCGGGAAGCCGCAGCTCCGGCAGCGTTTGCAGGGCTGCAATGGGGCTGTGCCGCTGCATTGGAGGGCGCTGCCCGTGCCCGCGGCCCGGCGCGGAACGTTCCCGCTCGGGAGCGCTGCTGGCACGGCCCGGGCAGCTGCCGGGGCGCACGGGGGATTCGGCGCGGCCGGGCCGGCCGAGGGCGGCAGTGGCGGAGCCGCGCCGGTGCGAGCCGTGCGGAGCCGAGCGGAGCCGGGCCGGGCCGGCCAAGGGCGGCAGAGGCGGCGCGGGCGCTGCTGCGCCGGCCCGGGCGGTGCCGGCCGCTCCGTCCGCTCCGGGCGCGGGGCTCGGGCGCCGCCGGTAGCCCCGGGCCCGGTGCCGGCCCCGCCGGGCAGGGGCAGCGGGCGGGGCTCCCCGGGACGGCGCCGGCCCCGCGCGCCGGAGCGGCCGCCGCAGGAGCCGCTTTCCTGCCGGGAGCCGCGCTCCGTCCGGGGCCGGCAGCGAGCGCGGGGTTCGGCCGCTCCAAGTTCGGCGGTGCCGTGGCTCGGAGGCGCTTTGGAGGCGTCGATGGCATCGCTGGGTTCGGTTTGCAGCGGGTGTCCGCTAAGGGGTACGGTGTTCTTCCTGAGCGGCACGGTTCTCGGTGCCGGTAGGGATGATAAAGGTTCGTTTCGGATTGGGTTTTGTAGTCGGATATATATTTTTTTGCCGGGGTATTATGTTTAGAAGGGCGCGCAATGTTTTTTACGGGTCGTAGCGCGAAGCAGCGGTTCGCATTTTAATTCTGTTGCGGTGGCTTTTATTAGCGTGAGTGTGTAGTGTTTGTTTTGGGGGGCTTGGGGAAGCGTCCTGTCGTTCATAGCAGCGGGTTTTTAATCTCGATAATTGCATGTGTGTTTATCGTCTTCCAGGGCTTTTATTTGTTCGGTTTGTTTGATTGTAGTGTATGTTTTATGGTTACGGGTAATTTGGGGGACATTGTTTATGGTTACGTTTTTCTTTAGTCTTTGTGTTTGTTTCTAGGTGGTATTTTTATTTTGATAGCTTGAGGCACTATGGGTTTATTCAGTTGGGAATAAGTTTTTTGTTGCAGATTTCAGTTTATTTGGTTTTTGGTATTATTCTTGTTGTTGCTTTCTTTATTTTCTTTTTTTGGTTGTTGTTGTTGTTGTCTTTTAATGTATTTGAGTATTGTTTATCAGGGTTTATTTTGGGAACGTGGGTATTTATATGGTGGGTTTTTAAAGTATTTATTTATTTGGGTAGTTAATTTCTTAGTTTTTAGTGGTTGAGATGTTTTTCCATTTTGTTAATTAGTTCAGGTTTAAAGTTATTTTTACAGAGGATTGTTTATTCTTTGAGTTAGTGTAGAGGTAGAATTGCGTTGGTTTTTTCTTTTTTAGTAACGTTCAGGGTCAGTGGCACTGTCTTGAGTTTAGTAGATTGGTTTGACTTTTTTTTAGTACTTTTTGTAATTTGCTGTGTGTGTTTCTAGAGGATTTTCTTTTATTTTGGTTCCATTTTTCTGTCGTGATGAGAATTGTTATTGGAAAGAGTGTTCTTTGTTTTTTCGCTGACACTTGTTTGGCTGTTGGAGGTATCTTGATGTTTTTGGAAGATATTGGTGGGAATTTGATGCTGTTTGTTCTGTCATTTCATTTAGGAATTGGATTTTAAATATACAATTATGACTCTAACTATATTGAAACAAAAGAAATAGATGTGTAGCAATGGGAATGAGCCAATTTTATTTTTATATATTCGGTCAATTTTTAAAATTTAACATGTAACATGAGTCATTATATGTTACAATAAGTTATTCTAATTTTAATCGAGTATTGTGTATGTTTTTAGATATATGAATAGAGAATATAAATGTAAATACAACCCAAACAAAAATACAAATATATAAATGTATTGCAACTATATGCAGATATATAAAAAATTAATAATAAATTGTAAATATAAAATAACATAAATTGATACAATATATAATACAAGTGATACTGCATATATTTTATGAAAAATATTATAGGAAATGGATATAAAATAGATATAAATACGGATGTGATATATCTATCTATCTATATCTATCATTTGTTGTATATTATGATAAATACAACTATAACAAAACATTTAGGTAGTTTAAAATAATGGATGGTTTTGTTTTTTTCTTTGCCAAAGCAGGGGTTTTCGTGTAAAAATTACAAATACAAATAATATAAAGGTAGAAATATGAGTATAGAAATATATCATAAACACGTTAAAGATTTATATAAAAATTAGAAATATAAGGAAAAATAAGTTGTAGCAGTAGATACGGTAAATAATTTAAAAAATATTTCCCGTATATTTTTTGAATAAGGTGCATATTATATATAGTTGTTAATATAATACATCAATATAAACGATAAATATATATAAAATATCAACTATCTATAAGAAGGAATAAAAGCTCTATGTCACGTGCAGCAGTAGAAAATTTCAGGCTCCCAGGGAATAAATAGTTTTCTTTAAATCATTTTCGTTTTGGAGTTTTTTTTTTTTTTTACTCTCGGGTAGCCTGAAAGTTTCTACTGCTGCTTTTTTATTTAAAAAAATATCCTTTTTTAAAGGTGGAAAGGTAAACCAAGATTAGAAATATAACAAAGGGGAAGGGAAAGGAAAGGAAAGGGAAAGGGAAAAGGAAAAGGGAAGGGAAGTGGTGAAAAACAGAGTGAAAAAAGTAAAAAGAGTTGGAGGGAAAAAGAGAGGGCATTGGGGAGGAGCGGTGCTGCCTCAGGTCCTTCCCCGCCCGGGGGCGAAGGACCCGTTTCATGCCCTGGAGGGACTGCAGCTGCCGGTGGCTCCCGGGGGACGGAGCGGTGGCTGCCAGCCCGAGACTCCAACTCCCGGCAGGCCCTGCTGCTGGCGCGGCGTGTGACGCAACGGGCGACGCGGCCCGGCATTTTTCTCTAAATCGGCGGTAAATACAGCTGAGTAAAATTAGCTTGGTTTTCTTCCTTCTTCTGTAACTGAACTGTTTTTATTAAAAATCCTATTTGAATATGTGGAAAAAGTGGGGATGTCCTGTAATATATCGTCGCTTTTCTTGTTTACAGGGTACTGAGAAAATACGTCTCCCTTAGAGTCCCACGGAAAGGTTCTCAGTGCGCTCTCTATCAAGGTATGTATTTACAAATAAGTGATCCCTTTAGATATTTGCCTGTGTACCTTTTCCTGTAATTCAGAGCTTGCGTTCTGTGGGTTTTATGATAAACCTGTAAAACATGTAAAAATGGTTTTGCAAGTCTTAATCGTTGAAGGCAGCAATAAGTGGATTTAGAGCCTGTTCTTGACCAGACAAAGAGAAAAAGTGTGACTTTGATGCTGAACTTGTCATTTTTCATTTGACTTGTCTTGAATGATTTAGGAATAGAGAGAACTAGAAAAAGAGAGAAATAGAATTGATTATTGAGCACTCCTCAAATGCTCACCATGATTCAGTGTAGAGCCAAAGGGAAGGGTGATGGAAGAGAGCTCTGTGCTTTGGAAGGAAATAAATTTAAACCTGACCTCCTCACAGAGTCTCACTAACTTCTTTTGTTTTAAAATACAAAATACGATTAGGAAGTGTTGGAAGTTAGTGTTTTGGGAAAGAAACGGCAGTTCCACAGAACATTCCATTTCACAGAGGCTCTGGGAACGCTTCATGTTGTAAGTGCTGTCACTGCAATCAGTTGGTGGTTCAGCCTTGAAACGTGCACTTGGCCTTCTATAAAGCACTGTTTTGTTTGCCTTTCAGTGCTATGAGTCTTGATAGATTGGAGAAGAGCCCAAGAGAAATTTTTCATCCCTTGATATAAAAGGTAGGAAGTGACTTTTTTAGGTTTGGTTCTTTTTCTTTGTTATTTTCTGGAAATAAAAGTAATTAAGTATAGGTACTACTGGTTTGTTTCTTCCAGTAGCAGGTGATAACAATAGCAGTAGTACTAGTAAAAATAATAATAGAAATAATAATAATAGTAATGTAATACTACGTAAACTGTCTTTATCCATTGAACTGGCCATTTCAAATCAAAACTTCTAAACACAAATCAAACCATCATCCTTGTAGAATCTTTCACAGCAGCGGGCTAAAGATCCTGGTTTTGTTGACAGGATTTATTGGTTCTGGAAGAACAAGAGGGAAGTACAAGCCTAACTACTTCTAGCTCACAGAGCCGTCCAGTGAACCCAGCTTTGTGTTTTGGTGGGCTTGTGATGACTTTGAAATCAATTGCTCATTCCAGTAAAAAAAATTCATGTTTTTTTGAACGTGACAGCAGAAATAACTTTAGGCACCAACTGAATAATAATAGATCACCAGTTTAAGTTAAAAATTCATGCTATACTATCAAAATTTAAAGGTAAATTATTATGTGTTAGGTGATGGTATAAAGTGTATGTTCTAATGTGTAATGCAAAGATACTTACGTACCTGAAAGTCCTTAGAGGAAACAAATTTTTATGTCTGCTGTTTGATTGTTTACCATACGATATTTGGTTTCATTTCCCAGGGATCGGTGAATTTTAACTTTGGAGTCCCCTATGCTAAGGATGCTCAGCTTACAGGTGATGAAATGTTCAGTAATGGTGAGTTTTTCACCTTCTCTTTAATTGCTATGCTGATCTGAATAAGAAAAAAAAAAAAAAACAAAAGCAAGAGAAAAAAAAGGATAGTTTATTATTTTTTACGCTGTTATGTTTGTTTCCTCAGTATTTGCTGCAGCTCTGCTTACCCAAGCTTTGGGTTCCTTCTGTCCCACTGGGAGTTGCCCAATTTGGTTGCATCTGGTGAAATTCACCCTGAGACCTTACAGAACCAGCTCCAACTACATGAGAGCCATTTGCAGTTCTCTCCAGACGCCTGGAGAATGGGCGACGTTTCTGAGGATCCGGCGAGCGTGCTTCTGTCAAAACTCAGTCTGTGAAATTCCTGGGGAAAACCCTTCTGTGTCCTGAAGGGTTCAAACTCTGGTGAGGATCCAGTTATCAGGTGCTCACCTGGATGGTTCCAGCTCCCAAAGGTAACACTTGTACTCTTGCCCTGTAGTTTACATCTATTGTATTTTTGTTATTTTCAAGATTTTTTGTCTTTGCAAAATATTGTGCATTTCACTCTTTGGAACCTCTCAGATGGTTCTTTGGTGCAGCACCACCCCGTGGGACACTTGGCTGCTGTCCTGAAGGGGTTGGTGGCTAGAATTGTAAATCCTGGCGAGTTTATAAGTCTTCTGTCCCCAGGGAGGTGTCATGCTTTGTTTACTTTTGTTCTGTTGGTTAGGCGCTGCTTCTCGTTGCAAGTATGAATTTCAAACTGCCCTGTTCTTATTTTAACTGTTTTCCTGGTTCTCTCCCTACGGCAGGGAAAGACTCTCGTATCCTTGTCGTCGGGCTCAGTGCTGTCCAAGAAGATACAGAGACTAAAAAAATCATAAGAAGCAAAATATGACTGCAGGGAAAAGAAGCTGGAGAGAACAGAAGGTGATATTGTTATCCTTACCCTGTATTAGAGACATCCGCTGTGCTTTGATGCTGGCAGCTGCCAGGGGCTTGTTAGCTCTTTGTAGGCAGGTGTAGGTGTTCACTTGTAGGTTTTTTCTCTGGACAAGGCAATTCAAACTTTGCTCAGCTGATATTTGCAGATTACTCTCTAGCACAGTCCAGCATGACATTTCTGAATGTTGTAAAAATACCATGTTACTTGGAAATTGCTAATGAAGAGAAGCTTTAGGGGAAAATAAGATTTCAGGGTTGGAAGATGTGAGAAGAATTGTGTGGGGATGTTAGACTGAAGTAAAGCACTCTTGAAGCTGGACTGGCACGCTGGCAGGTCCCCTATTAAACAGTAGTGCTGAGATTAGCCTGGGGGTTGCCCATTGTTTCTGTAGAAATCAATGTTTCCTGGTCTTGAGAGGTAAGCTGCTTTGAAAAGCTGGAAGGTGCAGCATGCTGACAATCTCCGTGCTTTGGATTAAAAGTAGATTTCAGAAGGGTCCTAGGCTTTTGTCTTTTCCTAGAAGTCGATGTAATCCTGTCGAGGAGTTTTTAGTTCTGTGTTGCCATGTCATCCATCAGAGCCCTGTTGTACTAATCTTCATACAAGTACAAAACAAAAAATCAGACCCTGTCCCAAGCACTTAGAGGCCAGAACACGATTTCCTCGGGCTGCCATTTGGGTGCCATCGGTACTCACCACGAATTGAGCCCTCTGGCTCTGACAGAGCCCCTGGATGCTGACGGAAGGGGGCTGGTCACAGACCCTGGAGGTGCCTGTCCCCCAGGGAGGGAGAGGACGAGGCAGTGTGGCCTGCAGGGAGGGTGTCGTCCCCAGAGAGCAGCCGGCGACTCCATGCCTGCCCGGGGCTGCGGGTGCCCCCTCGGGGTGGACGCCCGCCCTCAGGTTTCCCTCTGGGCACCCGGGGAGGGAACCAGGTCCATCCGTGTGGCAGCTGCAGGGCCTGCAGGCTCTGGGCCCTGGAGCCGAGTGAGCCTGAGCTGCTGCATGCTTGCTGTGAGCTTTGGGGTGAGCGTGCATCACTGCAGGCCTGGGATGGATTGAAATGCGCTGAGGAAAGCACAGGGAGGGAGGGAGGGAAGGAAATGCTCTGTTAACATGTGCCAATTCTTCTGTCAGACTCATCACGGCGGGACAGCGTGAAGACTGAAAGTGTAAGAAGATGTGGAGGGAAAGAGAGAATCTGACAGGAGCATCGGACGCACGAGTGCAGGAATTTTGCTTTTTTGCTTGGATGTAAACTCAGGCGTTGAAAGGAATTTGGGAGTGAGAAGGGACATTTCAGAAGGAGAAGAAGCAAAAGAAGTTGTTGTTGTTGTTACAGTCCTGGCAAAATCTTTTGTTCTAGCTAATAAAAGAAGTTAGTTTAAAAAACAAAAAGGAAAAAATGTAGTGGTTTTTTTTTTTTCCTTCACTATGATATTCATTGGTGGTATATGGTGTGTTGTTTCATTTCTTGGTAGTATTAAGTCTGTGTAAATTGTTTTTTGAGTGAAGCTGACTTTCTGGATGGGTTGGTTTGTATTTGAGGCAGGATTAATTTCAATAGGATTCTTTCATAGATTTCTGATGGGTATTACTGGGATTTTGGTTTTGTTTGCTGTATGTATAAACATAGAGCTTTGGTAGGGCCAGCTGGGCGTCTGGAGTTTTGGGTGTGAATTTATTAGATGGCTTTTGTTAGATGCAGTTTTTAATTTTTGAAATGTTTTTCAGTGTAGTGGTTTTAAGGTGGTTTTTAAGAATTCATTGTATTGTTTTCTGTTGTTTGTAGTTGGTGTATGATAAGGGATGTGGTGTGACTTTTTGAACATTATGGTTTTGGTGTTCCTAAGTTCTGATTTCTTTGTGGTTCAATATTTTTTTTTATTTTTATTTTTTGGGACAGGGGCATTTATATGGTGGGTTTTTATAGGCAATATGTTTTTTAATTTAGGTAGTGATATTTTTTAATATTTTAATAGTTTAGGTTTTTTATTTTCATGGTTTTAATTATTTTTTTTAATTTTTTCAAATAACTTTTATAGATGACATGTTATTATTTGTGCATTAACATAAAGGTAGAGCTCTGGGGACTTTTTTTAGTAATGTTTAGGGTCAGTTGTGCAGTTTTGAGTCTAGTGCGTTGGTTTGATTTAATTTTTATTGGGTGTTTGTTTTTATTAGCAGTTGTGTCATTTTCAAGGTGTGTTTGAGTTTTTTGGGGTTTTTGAGATACTGGTTTAGGAGGAAGTTTATGATGAGCATGTGCGGAGGTTTTGGGCTACTTTATAGTGGGATTTGAAATTTATTTACAGTTAGGTTTCTTTGAGTTTTTATTAGGGTTCAATGACGTTGTGGGATGTTTGTTCCATTAGTAACAGAAATAGGTTTTGTTTTGCTGTGCTGCGATGGGATGGGCGTGTGCTGCGTGCCGGCGCTGACAAAGGTACAGTATTGTTGTGGCTCTGGTGTGTCGGGTTAATGAACTGACATGGGTTAATATAGAGATGAAAATAGAAATAAATATAAATTTAAAAGTAAATATAAAATTAGAGTGGTAAACATAAATATAGATAACAGATACATACATAAAACTATAATACATGGTATATAATTGTAACATGTTATCATATAGATAAATGATAGTCTATTATATATAGATATATATACACCAAGATATATAAATATAGATTGTAAATATAAAAATATTTAAATAGAGTTAAAGTAAATTGGGGGGTTTTATTAGGGTATAGGCTGGGGTTTTTAAAAGATAGAAATAAAATATAAATTCAGATATACAAATGTATATAGAAATACAAATATCTATACATATTTAATTTAAACAAATATAAGTAAAAAATAAATATATAATACAGAAAATATATATCTATGATTATATTAGAAGGTATTCTCTCTAATATATATAATATCTATGAATAGAATAAATAAAAATATCCATATAAATATCATTATAATTTTGAAAAAATAAATTTACTTCCTAAATTTTAAATCTGGTTCAAATAAAGGGGTGTCCTTGGTTTTTATTTGGTTAGAGGCAGGAGTTTTATTTTAAATAATATAAGTAATATAGAAATGTGGATCTTAAGATAGAAATATATAATGAATATATAAAGAGAAATTGCTAAACTATGCCTATAAATTTAAATATAAAGATATGTAAGTAATATGAAGAGTTGTAGTATAGAATATAAATAACATTATATGGCGATATAAATTATAAATGGGAATATAAATATAAAAATATGTAAATATAGTTTAAGAGAAAGGGAATGTTTTGGCTTTTATTTAAGTAGAGGCAGGTTTTTTATTTTGAATATTATAAGTGTTCCAGAAGTAAAAATCTTGACGCAGAAATATTTAATCAATATAAAAAACATGAATAAAAATATATGAAAAATATAAATACCTACTCGCATCGGATGTAATATAGAATATAAATTTATTTATAAATTGACATTGGTAAAGATAAATGCATAAGTAAGCAATAGACATTAAAATACATTAATTATATATTATATTTATTATATATATATAATATATATTAATATACAATAATTTATTATATTACATTGTATATACATTATATATTATATCTATAAATATATATATTATATAAATTAATATACATTATAAATATGAATATAAGAATGGAACATGAGGATAAAATCTATTTAAATATTGTTTAAAACAAAGGTTGGGCTTTTTTATTCTTGTGTTAGAGGCAGGGTTTTTATTTTAAATAATATGAATGTAGATATTATTGTTATATATTTCTAAATATTGAGATATACAATCAAGATATAAATATATAACCGCAAAATATAAATAAATACAAATAATAGGAAGAGATGTAATGAAGAATACAAATAACAGTATACATAAGTATACATTTTAAATGTAAATGTGAATATGAACCTGAAAAATAGAATTTAAGAAAATATTTTAAGTAGAGTTTTGAAGAAAGGGGTTCTTTTTGGCTTTAATGTGGATGGAGGCAAAGGTTTTATTTTAAATAACCCAAGTGTTAGAGAAGTAAAAATAGTAACAGAAATACATACTTACTATGTAAAAATATTTATAAAAATATACAAATAAAGTTTTAGGGATATATGCAATATGGAATAAAAATGTATTTATAAAAAGAAATGTATAAATGGACAGTGTACATCAATATACATTGTAAATAGAAATGTGAATATTAATATGAAAAAATATTTTAAAAATATTTAATTATTTTTTTAATTTTTTTTTTTTTGTATTTTGTTTGGTTTTGTTTTGTCTTTTATCCTATTAGATTAGAGGCAGAAGTTTTTTTTTCCCTCTTCCCGGTTGTTTTGGGGCATTTATTTCAGAGCAGTTTTCGGCGGGGGTCGCCCCTGTTCTTTTTTGCCGCCTTCGCTGCCGCAGCCCCGAGGCGCGCTGCGCCCCCGGCTGGGGCGGGCGGCAGTGCTGCCGCCTTGTGGGCAGACGCGGTACTGCAGGCGTGCAGCGAGAGGCGGCCAGCTTGGGAGTGGCGCGTGGGCGATGTCGCGGAGTTTTGGTTGACCTTCTCAACAGGGCGGCAAAAAGGGCGGGAAAGTGGAGGACCGGGTGGGTGTTTAACTGCACTGCCTGCACGGAATACCGACGTCATGGCGGCCCCGAGGGATTTTTCGGTGGCGTTTCATGTGTACCCGAGACATGCTGTGGGCTCAGCGGCGCCGCGGGCGGGCGTATTTTGGCGGGTTTGTGAGAGGCATCTGGGTAAACGCCTCGCTGTGCCGGGGTCCTCTCACGTCGGCTTTCCCGCCCTGAGGGAGCCGAGCCGGGCCGAATAGTTCCGAAGAGCCGAAGAGCCGAGTGTGGCCGGAAACAGCCGAGTTTCCCCGAAGACCGAGTGTGGCCGAAAAGAGCCGAGTTTCCCCGAAGAGCCCAGTGTGGCCGCAAACAGCCGACTGCAACCCAAGAGCCCAGTGCGGCCGGAAACAGCCCAGTTTACACCAAGAGCCGATCATAGCCGACTGCAACCGATAGCCGACTTGAGCCGCATTTAGACAATGTGCCGAATACGACCGAGTTTAGCCGAACTGAAACGAGTTTAGACCAAGAGCCGAAGCAAGCCCAATTCAGCCGAGTTTCATTCAACAGAACCGAACGACGCCGCAGCGCTCTGCATGCAGTGCGCCTGTGCAGACAGCAGGGGGCGCTGTGCCTGCAGTGCGCCGGTGCACACGGCAGGGGGCGCTGTATAAAGTATAAAATATCAACTATCGATAAGAAGGGATAAAAGCTCTCTGTCAAGTGCAGCTGTAGAAAATTTCAGGCTCCCAGGGAATAAATCGTTTTCTTTAAATCATTTTCGTTTTGGAGTTTTTTTTACTCCCAGGTAGCCTGAAAGTTACTACTGCTGCTTTTTTATTCTAAAGCTAGAAAGGAAAACCAAGATTAGAAATGCAGGGAAAGAAAGAAAGAAAGAAAGAAAGAAAGAAAGAAAGTAAGAAAAAGAAAAAAAGGAAATAAGGAAAGGAAATGAAAGGAAGAAAGAAGGAAGGACAGGAAGGAAGGGAGGAAAGAAGGAAGACAGACAAAAAAACCCCAAAAACCAGGAGGGCAAGGAGAAACCTGGGGAAAAAAAAATAAAAAGAAAAGAAAAAAGAAACCAACAAAAAACAAAGCCACAGAAAAAAACCTCGGGATGGGCGAGAAACACCCCCCCTCCCTGAAAAATCCAAGCTGGGCAAGAAACATCCCAGAAATACCACAAAAAAAAAAAAAAAAAAAAAAAAAAAAAAAAAAAAAAACAAAAAAAAACAACAAAACAACAGGGGAAAAAAAAAAAACCAAACCTGAAAAAAAAAACAAGGGGGGCAAGGAAAAACCAGAAAAAACACCAAGATGGGCAAGAAGAAACGAAGAAAAAAACCCAAGAAGTGCCAGAAAAAAAAAAATCAAGAAACAAGGCAAGAAAGAGAGGCAATAAAGGCCACAAAAAATTCAAGAAAAAACCCAAGACATGCCAGAAAAAGGTACGAAAATGGTTCTGCCAGGTGCGATCAAGGTGAGCGGGGTCAGATTCAGGTCCAGGAGATGAACAAGTGTCAGATTAGTTTGGGGCACTGCTGTGCAATGCAGCCGTGACAGGATTTATGTTTAAATATAGTTTAAATAAATTGGGGATTGTTTGGCTTTTATTGGGGTATAGGCTGGAGATTTCATAAAAAATATAAAACTAGAAATCCAAATATATCATCTATATGTCGATATCAATAAATATTTAATATATATAAATATCAGTAAAAGAAATCTATTGTGTCAAAAGAATATACCTATTATTATATAAAAAGGTATTCTCTCCAATATACATAATATCTATAAATATAACAAATGAAAATTACAAATATAGATGTGAATAGAATTATGACAAACAAAATTATATTTAAAATTTTAAATGTGTTTTAAATAAAGGGGTGTCTTTGCTTTTTATTTCGTTAGAGGCAGGGGTTTTAATTCTAAATAATATAAGTACTATAGAAATGTAAATCGACATACAGAAATATATAATAAATATATAGAGATACAAAGATATAATGCCAAACTATGAATAGAAATCTATGTAAGTAACATGAAGAGATGCAATATAGAATACAATTTTTATTATACAGTAATTTAAATTCTAAATATAAATGCGAATATAATTGTGAAAAATATATGATGGGGGCTCGGAGCAGCCCAGGTGTGAGCTGTAATGATGATGGGGGCTCGGAGCAGCCCAGGTGTGAGTGTGAGGATGATGGGGGCTCGGAGCAGCCCAGGTGTGAGTGTGAGGATGATGAGGGGCCGGCTCCTGCCGGGGCGAGGCTGTTTTAAGGGGAGGCTTTGCCTCAGCTCCCTTTTGCATGGAGCTGCTGAGTGGAGGGGTTTATGGGGCGCTCCCGGCGCTGTCTCATGGAAGGACTGCGAGAGCTTCCCACAGGGTCGGGGGCAACACCTGGATTCGCGCTTGGGTACGTGGAGCATCGCTTAAAGGAGGTGCCGAGGGACGAATCTTTGTGCCGGGGAGCAGCGGCCGAACAGGTGAGCCCGTGTGGGTTCGGAGCGGGGAATTTTCTCCTTCCCCTTTGCAATTTCATCTTGCCAGTCCCTCCCCGGGTCCCCAGGAACAAAAATGGAGCTTATGAAGACAAAAGGAATTAAGGAGAAGGAAGCAGCTCCTCTTCTTTTATTGTCTGCGTTTGACCTGAGGGGATCCCTCTTGACTTGTGGTTTTAAGGGTGTTGATTGCAGGAAAAGCTGCATTTTCCAGGCGGTTAGGGGTATCCCGGGGGTGACAGGGAATCCCTGCGTTCTATTCTAAGGGGAATGGGAAAAGTATTCTTGTGGTATTCTGGGTTTGATTTGAAGGCAGCCACCCCATTTGCACCACCCTCGGGTTTAAATGGAGGGGGCAGCCCTGGTGTCCCTCCTTTTCAAGGGTTTGAATGGAGGTCGAAATCGCCCTTTCCCATCAGTCGAAGGCTTTCATTTGGGGAGCGCCCCTTCTTTTCTGCTCTCCTAGGGGGTGAAATTGGAGGGGAGAACACATTTCTTTGCCCTTGTTGAAGTGAGGTGCGCCCCGTCTGCGGTTTCGGGGTTGGCTTGCGGGAAGCCGCAGCTCCGGCAGCGTTTGCAGGGCTGCAATGGGGCTGCGCCGCTGCATTGGAGGGCGCTGCCCGTGCCCGCGGCCCGGCGCGGAACGTTCCCGCTCGGGAGCGCTGCTGGCACGGCCCGGGCAGCTGCCGGGGCGCACGGGGGATTCGGCGCGGCCGGGCCGGCCGAGGGCGGCAGTGGCGGAGCCGCGCCGGTGCGAGCCGTGCGGAGCCGAGCGGAGCCGGGCCGGGCCGGCCAAGGGCGGCAGAGGCGGCGCGGGCGCTGCTGCGCCGGCCCGGGCGGTGCCGGCCGCTCCGTCCGCTCCGGGCGCGGGGCTCGGGCGCCGCCGGTAGCCCCGGGCCCGGTGCCGGCCCCGCCGGGCAGGGGCAGCGGGCGGGGCTCCCCGGGACGGCGCCGGCCCCGCGCGCCGGAGCGGCCGCCGCAGGAGCCGCTTTCCTGCCGGGAGCCGCGCTCCGTCCGGGGCCGGCAGCGAGCGCGGGGTTCGGCCGCTCCAAGTTCGGCGGTGCCGTGGCTCGGAGGCGCTTTGGAGGCGTCGATGGCATCGCTGGGTTCGGTTTGCAGCGGGTGTCCGCTAAGGGGTACGGTGTTCTTCCTGAGCGGCACGGTTCTCGGTGCCGGTAGGGATGATAAAGGTTCGTTTCGGATTGGGTTTTGTAGTCGGATATATATTTTTTTGCCGGGGTATTATGTTTAGAAGGGCGCGCAATGTTTTTTACGGGTCGTAGCGCGAAGCAGCGGTTCGCATTTTAATTCTGTTGCGGTGGCTTTTATTAGCGTGAGTGTGTAGTGTTTGTTTTGGGGGGCTTGGGGAAGCGTCCTGTCGTTCATAGCAGCGGGTTTTTAATCTCGATAATTGCATGTGTGTTTATCGTCTTCCAGGGCTTTTATTTGTTCGGTTTGTTTGATTGTAGTGTATGTTTTATGGTTACGGGTAATTTGGGGGACATTGTTTATGGTTACGTTTGTCTTTAGTCTTTGTGTTTGTTTCTAGGTGGTATTTTTATTTTGATAGCTTGAGGCACTATGGGTTTATTCAGTTGGGAATAAGTTTTTTGTTGCAGATTTCAGTTTATTTGGTTTTTGGTATTATTCTTGTTGTTGCTTTCTTTATTTTCTTTTTTTGGTTGTTGTTGTTGTTGTCTTTTAATGTATTTGAGTATTGTTTATCAGGGTTTATTTTGGGAACGTGGGTATTTATATGGTGGGTTTTTAAAGTATTTATTTATTTGGGTAGTTAATTTCTTAGTTTTTAGTGGTTGAGATGTTTTTCCATTTTGTTAATTAGTTCAGGTTTAAAGTTATTTTTACAGAGGATTGTTTATTCTTTGAGTTAGTGTAGAGGTAGAATTGCGTTGGTTTTTTCTTTTTTAGTAACGTTCAGGGTCAGTGGCACTGTCTTGAGTTTAGTAGATTGGTTTGACTTTTTTTTAGTACTTTTTGTAATTTGCTGTGTGTGTTTCTAGAGGATTTTCTTTTATTTTGGTTCCATTTTTCTGTCGTGATGAGAATTGTTATTGGAAAGAGTGTTCTTTGTTTTTTCGCTGACACTTGTTTGGCTGTTGGAGGTATCTTGATGTTTTTGGAAGATATTGGTGGGAATTTGATGCTGTTTGTTCTGTCATTTCATTTAGGAATTGGATTTTAAATATACAATTATGACTCTAACTATATTGAAACAAAAGAAATAGATGTGTAGCAATGGGAATGAGCCAATTTTATTTTTATATATTCGGTCAATTTTTAAAATTTAACATGTAACATGAGTCATTATATGTTACAATAAGTTATTCTAATTTTAATCGAGTATTGTGTATGTTTTTAGATATATGAATAGAGAATATAAATGTAAATACAACCCAAACAAAAATACAAATATATAAATGTATTGCAACTATATGCAGATATATAAAAAATTAATAATAAATTGTAAATATAAAATAACATAAATTGATACAATATATAATACAAGTGATACTGCATATATTTTATGAAAAATATTATAGGAAATGGATATAAAATAGATATAAATACGGATGTGATATATCTATCTATCTATATCTATCATTTGTTGTATATTATGATAAATACAACTATAACAAAACATTTAGGTAGTTTAAAATAATGGATGGTTTTGTTTTTTTCTTTGCCAAAGCAGGGGTTTTCGTGTAAAAATTACAAATACAAATAATATAAAGGTAGAAATATGAGTATAGAAATATATCATAAACACGTTAAAGATTTATATAAAAATTAGAAATATAAGGAAAAATAAGTTGTAGCAGTAGATACGGTAAATAATTTAAAAAATATTTCCCGTATATTTTTTGAATAAGGTGCATATTATATATAGTTGTTAATATAATACATCAATATAAACGATAAATATATATAAAATATCAACTATCTATAAGAAGGAATAAAAGCTCTATGTCACGTGCAGCAGTAGAAAATTTCAGGCTCCCAGGGAATAAATAGTTTTCTTTAAATCATTTTCGTTTTGGAGTTTTTTTTTTTTTTTTACTCTCGGGTAGCCTGAAAGTTTCTACTGCTGCTTTTTTATTTAAAAAAATATCCTTTTTTAAAGGTGGAAAGGTAAACCAAGATTAGAAATATAACAAAGGGGAAGGGAAAGGAAAGGAAAGGGAAAGGGAAAAGGAAAAGGGAAGGGAAGTGGTGAAAAACAGAGTGAAAAAAGTAAAAAGAGTTGGAGGGAAAAAGAGAGGGCATTGGGGAGGAGCGGTGCTGCCTCAGGTCCTTCCCCGCCCGGGGGCGAAGGACCCGTTTCATGCCCTGGAGGGACTGCAGCTGCCGGTGGCTCCCGGGGGACGGAGCGGTGGCTGCCAGCCCGAGACTCCAACTCCCGGCAGGCCCTGCTGCTGGCGCGGCGTGTGACGCAACGGCTATCGCGGCACATGAGTGGCTGCCAGCCCGAGACTCCAACTCCCGGCAGGCCCTGCTGCTGGCGCGGCGTGTGACGCAACGGGCGACGCGGCCCGGCATTTTTCTCTAAATCGGCGGTAAATACAGCTGAGTAAAATTAGCTTGGTTTTCTTCCTTCTTCTGTAACTGAACTGTTTTTATTAAAAATCCTATTTGAATATGTGGAAAAAGTGGGGATGTCCTGTAATATATCGTCGCTTTTCTTGTTTACAGGGTACTGAGAAAATACGTCTCCCTTAGAGTCCCACGGAAAGGTTCTCAGTGCGCTCTCTATCAAGGTATGTATTTACAAATAAGTGATCCCTTTAGATATTTGCCTGTGTACCTTTTCCTGTAATTCAGAGCTTGCGTTCTGTGGGTTTTATGATAAACCTGTAAAACATGTAAAAATGGTTTTGCAAGTCTTAATCGTTGAAGGCAGCAATAAGTGGATTTAGAGCCTGTTCTTGACCAGACAAAGAGAAAAAGTGTGACTTTGATGCTGAACTTGTCATTTTTCATTTGACTTGTCTTGAATGATTTAGGAATAGAGAGAACTAGAAAAAGAGAGAAATAGAATTGATTATTGAGCACTCCTCAAATGCTCACCATGATTCAGTGTAGAGCCAAAGGGAAGGGTGATGGAAGAGAGCTCTGTGCTTTGGAAGGAAATAAATTTAAACCTGACCTCCTCACAGAGTCTCACTAACTTCTTTTGTTTTAAAATACAAAATACGATTAGGAAGTGTTGGAAGTTAGTGTTTTGGGAAAGAAACGGCAGTTCCACAGAACATTCCATTTCACAGAGGCTCTGGGAACGCTTCATGTTGTAAGTGCTGTCACTGCAATCAGTTGGTGGTTCAGCCTTGAAACGTGCACTTGGCCTTCTATAAAGCACTGTTTTGTTTGCCTTTCAGTGCTATGAGTCTTGATAGATTGGAGAAGAGCCCAAGAGAAATTTTTCATCCCTTGATATAAAAGGTAGGAAGTGACTTTTTTAGGTTTGGTTCTTTTTCTTTGTTATTTTCTGGAAATAAAAGTAATTAAGTATAGGTACTACTGGTTTGTTTCTTCCAGTAGCAGGTGATAACAATAGCAGTAGTACTAGTAAAAATAATAATAGAAATAATAATAATAGTAATGTAATACTACGTAAACTGTCTTTATCCATTGAACTGGCCATTTCAAATCAAAACTTCTAAACACAAATCAAACCATCATCCTTGTAGAATCTTTCACAGCAGCGGGCTAAAGATCCTGGTTTTGTTGACAGGATTTATTGGTTCTGGAAGAACAAGAGGGAAGTACAAGCCTAACTACTTCTAGCTCACAGAGCCGTCCAGTGAACCCAGCTTTGTGTTTTGGTGGGCTTGTGATGACTTTGAAATCAATTGCTCATTCCAGTAAAAAAAATTCATGTTTTTTTGAACGTGACAGCAGAAATAACTTTAGGCACCAACTGAATAATAATAGATCACCAGTTTAAGTTAAAAATTCATGCTATACTATCAAAATTTAAAGGTAAATTATTATGTGTTAGGTGATGGTATAAAGTGTATGTTCTAATGTGTAATGCAAAGATACTTACGTACCTGAAAGTCCTTAGAGGAAACAAATTTTTATGTCTGCTGTTTGATTGTTTACCATACGATATTTGGTTTCATTTCCCAGGGATCGGTGAATTTTAACTTTGGAGTCCCCTATGCTAAGGATGCTCAGCTTACAGGTGATGAAATGTTCAGTAATGGTGAGTTTTTCACCTTCTCTTTAATTGCTATGCTGATCTGAATAAGAAAAAAAAAAAAAAACAAAAGCAAGAGAAAAAAAAGGATAGTTTATTATTTTTTACGCTGTTATGTTTGTTTCCTCAGTATTTGCTGCAGCTCTGCTTACCCAAGCTTTGGGTTCCTTCTGTCCCACTGGGAGTTGCCCAATTTGGTTGCATCTGGTGAAATTCACCCTGAGACCTTACAGAACCAGCTCCAACTACATGAGAGCCATTTGCAGTTCTCTCCAGACGCCTGGAGAATGGGCGACGTTTCTGAGGATCCGGCGAGCGTGCTTCTGTCAAAACTCAGTCTGTGAAATTCCTGGGGAAAACCCTTCTGTGTCCTGAAGGGTTCAAACTCTGGTGAGGATCCAGTTATCAGGTGCTCACCTGGATGGTTCCAGCTCCCAAAGGTAACACTTGTACTCTTGCCCTGTAGTTTACATCTATTGTATTTTTGTTATTTTCAAGATTTTTTGTCTTTGCAAAATATTGTGCATTTCACTCTTTGGAACCTCTCAGATGGTTCTTTGGTGCAGCACCACCCCGTGGGACACTTGGCTGCTGTCCTGAAGGGGTTGGTGGCTAGAATTGTAAATCCTGGCGAGTTTATAAGTCTTCTGTCCCCAGGGAGGTGTCATGCTTTGTTTACTTTTGTTCTGTTGGTTAGGCGCTGCTTCTCGTTGCAAGTATGAATTTCAAACTGCCCTGTTCTTATTTTAACTGTTTTCCTGGTTCTCTCCCTACGGCAGGGAAAGACTCTCGTATCCTTGTCGTCGGGCTCAGTGCTGTCCAAGAAGATACAGAGACTAAAAAAATCATAAGAAGCAAAATATGACTGCAGGGAAAAGAAGCTGGAGAGAACAGAAGGTGATATTGTTATCCTTACCCTGTATTAGAGACATCCGCTGTGCTTTGATGCTGGCAGCTGCCAGGGGCTTGTTAGCTCTTTGTAGGCAGGTGTAGGTGTTCACTTGTAGGTTTTTTCTCTGGACAAGGCAATTCAAACTTTGCTCAGCTGATATTTGCAGATTACTCTCTAGCACAGTCCAGCATGACATTTCTGAATGTTGTAAAAATACCATGTTACTTGGAAATTGCTAATGAAGAGAAGCTTTAGGGGAAAATAAGATTTCAGGGTTGGAAGATGTGAGAAGAATTGTGTGGGGATGTTAGACTGAAGTAAAGCACTCTTGAAGCTGGACTGGCACGCTGGCAGGTCCCCTATTAAACAGTAGTGCTGAGATTAGCCTGGGGGTTGCCCATTGTTTCTGTAGAAATCAATGTTTCCTGGTCTTGAGAGGTAAGCTGCTTTGAAAAGCTGGAAGGTGCAGCATGCTGACAATCTCCGTGCTTTGGATTAAAAGTAGATTTCAGAAGGGTCCTAGGCTTTTGTCTTTTCCTAGAAGTCGATGTAATCCTGTCGAGGAGTTTTTAGTTCTGTGTTGCCATGTCATCCATCAGAGCCCTGTTGTACTAATCTTCATACAAGTACAAAACAAAAAATCAGACCCTGTCCCAAGCACTTAGAGGCCAGAACACGATTTCCTCGGGCTGCCATTTGGGTGCCATCGGTACTCACCACGAATTGAGCCCTCTGGCTCTGACAGAGCCCCTGGATGCTGACGGAAGGGGGCTGGTCACAGACCCTGGAGGTGCCTGTCCCCCAGGGAGGGAGAGGACGAGGCAGTGTGGCCTGCAGGGAGGGTGTCGTCCCCAGAGAGCAGCCGGCGACTCCATGCCTGCCCGGGGCTGCGGGTGCCCCCTCGGGGTGGACGCCCGCCCTCAGGTTTCCCTCTGGGCACCCGGGGAGGGAACCAGGTCCATCCGTGTGGCAGCTGCAGGGCCTGCAGGCTCTGGGCCCTGGAGCCGAGTGAGCCTGAGCTGCTGCATGCTTGCTGTGAGCTTTGGGGTGAGCGTGCATCACTGCAGGCCTGGGATGGATTGAAATGCGCTGAGGAAAGCACAGGGAGGGAGGGAGGGAAGGAAATGCTCTGTTAACATGTGCCAATTCTTCTGTCAGACTCATCACGGCGGGACAGCGTGAAGACTGAAAGTGTAAGAAGATGTGGAGGGAAAGAGAGAATCTGACAGGAGCATCGGACGCACGAGTGCAGGAATTTTGCTTTTTTGCTTGGATGTAAACTCAGGCGTTGAAAGGAATTTGGGAGTGAGAAGGGACATTTCAGAAGGAGAAGAAGCAAAAGAAGTTGTTGTTGTTGTTACAGTCCTGGCAAAATCTTTTGTTCTAGCTAATAAAAGAAGTTAGTTTAAAAAACAAAAAGGAAAAAATGTAGTGGTTTTTTTTTTTCCTTCACTATGATATTCATTGGTGGTATATGGTGTGTTGTTTCATTTCTTGGTAGTATTAAGTCTGTGTAAATTGTTTTTTGAGTGAAGCTGACTTTCTGGATGGGTTGGTTTGTATTTGAGGCAGGATTAATTTCAATAGGATTCTTTCATAGATTTCTGATGGGTATTACTGGGATTTTGGTTTTGTTTGCTGTATGTATAAACATAGAGCTTTGGTAGGGCCAGCTGGGCGTCTGGAGTTTTGGGTGTGAATTTATTAGATGGCTTTTGTTAGATGCAGTTTTTAATTTTTGAAATGTTTTTCAGTGTAGTGGTTTTAAGGTGGTTTTTAAGAATTCATTGTATTGTTTTCTGTTGTTTGTAGTTGGTGTATGATAAGGGATGTGGTGTGACTTTTTGAACATTATGGTTTTGGTGTTCCTAAGTTCTGATTTCTTTGTGGTTCAATATTTTTTTTTATTTTTATTTTTTGGGACAGGGGCATTTATATGGTGGGTTTTTATAGGCAATATGTTTTTTAATTTAGGTAGTGATATTTTTTAATATTTTAATAGTTTAGGTTTTTTATTTTCATGGTTTTAATTATTTTTTTTAATTTTTTCAAATAACTTTTATAGATGACATGTTATTATTTGTGCATTAACATAAAGGTAGAGCTCTGGGGACTTTTTTTAGTAATGTTTAGGGTCAGTTGTGCAGTTTTGAGTCTAGTGCGTTGGTTTGATTTAATTTTTATTGGGTGTTTGTTTTTATTAGCAGTTGTGTCATTTTCAAGGTGTGTTTGAGTTTTTTGGGGTTTTTGAGATACTGGTTTAGGAGGAAGTTTATGATGAGCATGTGCGGAGGTTTTGGGCTACTTTATAGTGGGATTTGAAATTTATTTACAGTTAGGTTTCTTTGAGTTTTTATTAGGGTTCAATGACGTTGTGGGATGTTTGTTCCATTAGTAACAGAAATAGGTTTTGTTTTGCTGTGCTGCGATGGGATGGGCGTGTGCTGCGTGCCGGCGTTGACAAAGGTACAGTATTGTTGTGGCTCTGGTGTGTCGGGTTAATGAACTGACATGGGTTAATATAGAGATGAAAATAGAAATAAATATAAATTTAAAAGTAAATATAAAATTAGAGTGGTAAACATAAATATAGATAACAGATACATACATAAAACTATAATACATGGTATATAATTGTAACATGTTATCATATAGATAAATGATAGTCTATTATATATAGATATATATACACCAAGATATATAAATATAGATTGTAAATATAAAAATATTTAAATAGAGTTAAAGTAAATTGGAGGGTTTTATTAGGGTATAGGCTGGGGTTTTTAAAAGATAGAAATAAAATATAAATTCAGATATACAAATGTATATAGAAATACAAATATCTATACATATTTAATTTAAACAAATATAAGTAAAAAATAAATATATAATACAGAAAATATATATCTATGATTATATTAGAAGGTATTCTCTCTAATATATATAATATCTATGAATAGAATAAATAAAAATATCCATATAAATATCATTATAATTTTGAAAAAATAAATTTACTTCCTAAATTTTAAATCTGGTTCAAATAAAGGGGTGTCCTTGGTTTTTATTTGGTTAGAGGCAGGAGTTTTATTTTAAATAATATAAGTAATATAGAAATGTGGATCTTAAGATAGAAATATATAATGAATATATAAAGAGAAATTGCTAAACTATGCCTATAAATTTAAATATAAAGATATGTAAGTAATATGAAGAGTTGTAGTATAGAATATAAATAACATTATATGGCGATATAAATTATAAATGGGAATATAAATATAAAAATATGTAAATATAGTTTAAGAGAAAGGGAATGTTTTGGCTTTTATTTAAGTAGAGGCAGGTTTTTTATTTTGAATATTATAAGTGTTCCAGAAGTAAAAATCTTGACGCAGAAATATTTAATCAATATAAAAAACATGAATAAAAATATATGAAAAATATAAATACCTACTCGCATCGGATGTAATATAGAATGTAAATTTATTTATAAATTGACATTGGTAAAGATAAATGCATAAGTAAGCAATAGACATTAAAATACATTAATTATATATTATATTTATTATTTATATATATAATATATATTAATATACAATAATTTATTATATTACATTGTATATACATTATATATTATATCTATAAATATATATATTATATAAATTAATATACATTATAAATATGAATATAAGAATGGAACATGAGGATAAAATCTATTTAAATATTGTTTAAAACAAAGGTTGGGCTTTTTTATTCTTGTGTTAGAGGCAGGGTTTTTATTTTAAATAATATGAATGTAGATATTATTGTTATATATTTCTAAATATTGAGATATACAATCAAGATATAAATATATAACCGCAAAATATAAATAAATACAAATAATAGGAAGAGATGTAATGAAGAATACAAATAACAGTATACATAAGTATACATTTTAAATGTAAATGTGAATATGAACCTGAAAAATAGAATTTAAGAAAATATTTTAAGTAGAGTTTTGAAGAAAGGGGTTCTTTTTGGCTTTAATGTGGATGGAGGCAAAGGTTTTATTTTAAATAACCCAAGTGTTAGAGAAGTAAAAATAGTAACAGAAATACATACTTACTATGTAAAAATATTTATAAAAATATACAAATAAAGTTTTAGGGATATATGCAATATGGAATAAAAATGTATTTATAAAAAGAAATGTATAAATGGACAGTGTACATCAATATACATTGTAAATAGAAATGTGAATATTAATATGAAAAAATATTTTAAAAATATTTAATTATTTTTTTAATATTTTTTTTTTTTGTATTTTGTTTGGTTTTGTTTTGTCTTTTATCCTATTAGATTAGAGGCAGAAGTTTTTTTTTCCCTCTTCCCGGTTGTTTTGGGGCATTTATTTCAGAGCAGTTTTCGGCGGGGGTCGCCCCTGTTCTTTTTTGCCGCCTTCGCTGCCGCAGCCCCGAGGCGCGCTGCGCCCCCGGCTGGGGCGGGCGGCAGTGCTGCCGCCTTGTGGGCAGACGCGGTACTGCAGGCGTGCAGCGAGAGGCGGCCAGCTTGGGAGTGGCGCGTGGGCGATGTCGCGGAGTTTTGGTTGACCTTCTCAACAGGGCGGCAAAAAGGGCGGGAAAGTGGAGGACCGGGTGGGTGTTTAACTGCACTGCCTGCACGGAATACCGACGTCATGGCGGCCCCGAGGGATTTTTCGGTGGCGTTTCATGTGTACCCGAGACATGCTGTGGGCTCAGCGGCGCCGCGGGCGGGCGTATTTTGGCGGGTTTGTGAGAGGCATCTGGGTAAACGCCTCGCTGTGCCGGGGTCCTCTCACGTCGGCTTTCCCGCCCTGAGGGAGCCGAGCCGGGCCGAATAGTTCCGAAGAGCCGAAGAGCCGAGTGTGGCCGGAAAGAGCCGAGTTTCCCCGAAGACCGAGTGTGGCCGAAAAGAGCCGAGTTTCCCCGAAGAGCCCAGTGTGGCCGCAAACAGCCGACTGCAACCCAAGAGCCCAGTGCGGCCGGAAACAGCCCAGTTTACACCAAGAGCCGATCATAGCCGACTGCAACCGATAGCCGACTTGAGCCGCATTTAGACAATGTGCCGAATACGACCGAGTTTAGCCGAACTGAAACGAGTTTAGACCAAGAGCCGAAGCAAGCCCAATTCAGCCGAGTTTCATTCAACAGAACCGAACGACGCCGCAGCGCTCTGCATGCAGTGCGCCTGTGCAGACAGCAGGGGGCGCTGTGCCTGCAGTGCGCCGGTGCACACGGCAGGGGGCGCTGTATAAAGTATAAAATATCAACTATCGATAAGAAGGGATAAAAGCTCTCTGTCAAGTGCAGCTGTAGAAAATTTCAGGCTCCCAGGGAATAAATCGTTTTCTTTAAATCATTTTCGTTTTGGAGTTTTTTTTACTCCCAGGTAGCCTGAAAGTTACTACTGCTGCTTTTTTATTCTAAAGCTAGAAAGGAAAACCAAGATTAGAAATGCAGGGAAAGAAAGAAAGAAAGAAAGAAAGAAAGAAAGTAAGAAAAAGAAAAAAAGGAAATAAGGAAAGGAAATGAAAGGAAGAAAGAAGGAAGGACAGGAAGGAAGGGAGGAAAGAAGGAAGACAGACAAAAAAACCCCAAAAACCAGGAGGGCAAGGAGAAACCTGGGGAAAAAAAAATAAAAAGAAAAGAAAAAAGAAACCAACAAAAAACAAAGCCACAGAAAAAAACCTCGGGATGGGCGAGAAACACCCCCCCTCCCTGAAAAATCCAAGCTGGGCAAGAAACATCCCAGAAATACCACAAAAAAAAAAAAAAAAAAAAAAAAAAAAAAAAAAAAAAAAAAAAAAAAAACACAACAAAACAACAGGGAAAAAAAAAAAAAAACCAAACCTGAAAAAAAAAACAAGGGGGGCAAGGAAAAACCAGAAAAAACACCAAGATGGGCAAGAAGAAACGAAGAAAAAAACCCAAGAAGTGCCAGAAAAAAAAAAATCAAGAAACAAGGCAAGAAAGAGAGGCAATAAAGGCCACAAAAAATTCAAGAAAAAACCCAAGACATGCCAGAAAAAGGTACGAAAATGGTTCTGCCAGGTGCGATCAAGGTGAGCGGGGTCAGATTCAGGTCCAGGAGATGAACAAGTGTCAGATTAGTTTGGGGCACTGCTGTGCAATGCAGCCGTGACAGGATTTATGTTTAAATATAGTTTAAATAAATTGGGGATTGTTTGGCTTTTATTGGGGTATAGGCTGGAGATTTCATAAAAAATATAAAACTAGAAATCCAAATATATCATCTATATGTCGATATCAATAAATATTTAATATATATAAATATCAGTAAAAGAAATCTATTGTGTCAAAAGAATATACCTATTATTATATAAAAAGGTATTCTCTCCAATATACATAATATCTATAAATATAACAAATGAAAATTACAAATATAGATGTGAATAGAATTATGACAAACAAAATTATATTTAAAATTTTAAATGTGTTTTAAATAAAGGGGTGTCTTTGCTTTTTATTTCGTTAGAGGCAGGGGTTTTAATTCTAAATAATATAAGTACTATAGAAATGTAAATCGACATACAGAAATATATAATAAATATATAGAGATACAAAGATATAATGCCAAACTATGAATAGAAATCTATGTAAGTAACATGAAGAGATGCAATATAGAATACAATTTTTATTATACAGTAATTTAAATTCTAAATATAAATGCGAATATAATTGTGAAAAATATATGATGGGGGCTCGGAGCAGCCCAGGTGTGAGCTGTAATGATGATGGGGGCTCGGAGCAGCCCAGGTGTGAGTGTGAGGATGATGGGGGCTCGGAGCAGCCCAGGTGTGAGTGTGAGGATGATGAGGGGCCGGCTCCTGCCGGGGCGAGGCTGTTTTAAGGGGAGGCTTTGCCTCAGCTCCCTTTTGCATGGAGCTGCTGAGTGGAGGGGTTTATGGGGCGCTCCCGGCGCTGTCTCATGGAAGGACTGCGAGAGCTTCCCACAGGGTCGGGGGCAACACCTGGATTCGCGCTTGGGTACGTGGAGCATCGCTTAAAGGAGGTGCCGAGGGACGAATCTTTGTGCCGGGGAGCAGCGGCCGAACAGGTGAGCCCGTGTGGGTTCGGAGCGGGGAATTTTCTCCTTCCCCTTTGCAATTTCATCTTGCCAGTCCCTCCCCGGGTCCCCAGGAACAAAAATGGAGCTTATGAAGACAAAAGGAATTAAGGAGAAGGAAGCAGCTCCTCTTCTTTTATTGTCTGCGTTTGACCTGAGGGGATCCCTCTTGACTTGTGGTTTTAAGGGTGTTGATTGCAGGAAAAGCTGCATTTTCCAGGCGGTTAGGGGTATCCCGGGGGTGACAGGGAATCCCTGCGTTCTATTCTAAGGGGAATGGGAAAAGTATTCTTGTGGTATTCTGGGTTTGATTTGAAGGCAGCCACCCCATTTGCACCACCCTCGGGTTTAAATGGAGGGGGCAGCCCTGGTGTCCCTCCTTTTCAAGGGTTTGAATGGAGGTCGAAATCGCCCTTTCCCATCAGTCGAAGGCTTTCATTTGGGGAGCGCCCCTTCTTTTCTGCTCTCCTAGGGGGTGAAATTGGAGGGGAGAACACATTTCTTTGCCCTTGTTGAAGTGAGGTGCGCCCCGTCTGCGGTTTCGGGGTTGGCTTGCGGGAAGCCGCAGCTCCGGCAGCGTTTGCAGGGCTGCAATGGGGCTGCGCCGCTGCATTGGAGGGCGCTGCCCGTGCCCGCGGCCCGGCGCGGAACGTTCCCGCTCGGGAGCGCTGCTGGCACGGCCCGGGCAGCTGCCGGGGCGCACGGGGGATTCGGCGCGGCCGGGCCGGCCGAGGGCGGCAGTGGCGGAGCCGCGCCGGTGCGAGCCGTGCGGAGCCGAGCGGAGCCGGGCCGGGCCGGCCAAGGGCGGCAGAGGCGGCGCGGGCGCTGCTGCGCCGGCCCGGGCGGTGCCGGCCGCTCCGTCCGCTCCGGGCGCGGGGCTCGGGCGCCGCCGGTAGCCCCGGGCCCGGTGCCGGCCCCGCCGGGCAGGGGCAGCGGGCGGGGCTCCCCGGGACGGCGCCGGCCCCGCGCGCCGGAGCGGCCGCCGCAGGAGCCGCTTTCCTGCCGGGAGCCGCGCTCCGTCCGGGGCCGGCAGCGAGCGCGGGGTTCGGCCGCTCCAAGTTCGGCGGTGCCGTGGCTCGGAGGCGCTTTGGAGGCGTCGATGGCATCGCTGGGTTCGGTTTGCAGCGGGTGTCCGCTAAGGGGTACGGTGTTCTTCCTGAGCGGCACGGTTCTCGGTGCCGGTAGGGATGATAAAGGTTCGTTTCGGATTGGGTTTTGTAGTCGGATATATATTTTTTTGCCGGGGTATTATGTTTAGAAGGGCGCGCAATGTTTTTTACGGGTCGTAGCGCGAAGCAGCGGTTCGCATTTTAATTCTGTTGCGGTGGCTTTTATTAGCGTGAGTGTGTAGTGTTTGTTTTGGGGGGCTTGGGGAAGCGTCCTGTCGTTCATAGCAGCGGGTTTTTAATCTCGATAATTGCATGTGTGTTTATCGTCTTCCAGGGCTTTTATTTGTTCGGTTTGTTTGATTGTAGTGTATGTTTTATGGTTACGGGTAATTTGGGGGACATTGTTTATGGTTACGTTTGTCTTTAGTCTTTGTGTTTGTTTCTAGGTGGTATTTTTATTTTGATAGCTTGAGGCACTATGGGTTTATTCAGTTGGGAATAAGTTTTTTGTTGCAGATTTCAGTTTATTTGGTTTTTGGTATTATTCTTGTTGTTGCTTTCTTTATTTTCTTTTTTTGGTTGTTGTTGTTGTTGTCTTTTAATGTATTTGAGTATTGTTTATCAGGGTTTATTTTGGGAACGTGGGTATTTATATGGTGGGTTTTTAAAGTATTTATTTATTTGGGTAGTTAATTTCTTAGTTTTTAGTGGTTGAGATGTTTTTCCATTTTGTTAATTAGTTCAGGTTTAAAGTTATTTTTACAGAGGATTGTTTATTCTTTGAGTTAGTGTAGAGGTAGAATTGCGTTGGTTTTTTCTTTTTTAGTAACGTTCAGGGTCAGTGGCACTGTCTTGAGTTTAGTAGATTGGTTTGACTTTTTTTTAGTACTTTTTGTAATTTGCTGTGTGTGTTTCTAGAGGATTTTCTTTTATTTTGGTTCCATTTTTCTGTCGTGATGAGAATTGTTATTGGAAAGAGTGTTCTTTGTTTTTTCGCTGACACTTGTTTGGCTGTTGGAGGTATCTTGATGTTTTTGGAAGATATTGGTGGGAATTTGATGCTGTTTGTTCTGTCATTTCATTTAGGAATTGGATTTTAAATATACAATTATGACTCTAACTATATTGAAACAAAAGAAATAGATGTGTAGCAATGGGAATGAGCCAATTTTATTTTTATATATTCGGTCAATTTTTAAAATTTAACATGTAACATGAGTCATTATATGTTACAATAAGTTATTCTAATTTTAATCGAGTATTGTGTATGTTTTTAGATATATGAATAGAGAATATAAATGTAAATACAACCCAAACAAAAATACAAATATATAAATGTATTGCAACTATATGCAGATATATAAAAAATTAATAATAAATTGTAAATATAAAATAACATAAATTGATACAATATATAATACAAGTGATACTGCATATATTTTATGAAAAATATTATAGGAAATGGATATAAAATAGATATAAATACGGATGTGATATATCTATCTATCTATATCTATCATTTGTTGTATATTATGATAAATACAACTATAACAAAACATTTAGGTAGTTTAAAATAATGGATGGTTTTGTTTTTTTCTTTGCCAAAGCAGGGGTTTTCGTGTAAAAATTACAAATACAAATAATATAAAGGTAGAAATATGAGTATAGAAATATATCATAAACACGTTAAAGATTTATATAAAAATTAGAAATATAAGGAAAAATAAGTTGTAGCAGTAGATACGGTAAATAATTTAAAAAATATTTCCCGTATATTTTTTGAATAAGGTGCATATTATATATAGTTGTTAATATAATACATCAATATAAACGATAAATATATATAAAATATCAACTATCTATAAGAAGGAATAAAAGCTCTATGTCACGTGCAGCAGTAGAAAATTTCAGGCTCCCAGGGAATAAATAGTTTTCTTTAAATCATTTTCGTTTTGGAGTTTTTTTTTTTTTTTACTCTCGGGTAGCCTGAAAGTTTCTACTGCTGCTTTTTTATTTAAAAAAATATCCTTTTTTAAAGGTGGAAAGGTAAACCAAGATTAGAAATATAACAAAGGGGAAGGGAAAGGAAAGGAAAGGGAAAGGGAAAAGGAAAAGGGAAGGGAAGTGGTGAAAAACAGAGTGAAAAAAGTAAAAAGAGTTGGAGGGAAAAAGAGAGGGCATTGGGGAGGAGCGGTGCTGCCTCAGGTCCTTCCCCGCCCGGGGGCGAAGGACCCGTTTCATGCCCTGGAGGGACTGCAGCTGCCGGTGGCTCCCGGGGGACGGAGCGGTGGCTGCCAGCCCGAGACTCCAACTCCCGGCAGGCCCTGCTGCTGGCGCGGCGTGTGACGCAACGGGCGACGCGGCCCGGCATTTTTCTCTAAATCGGCGGTAAATACAGCTGAGTAAAATTAGCTTGGTTTTCTTCCTTCTTCTGTAACTGAACTGTTTTTATTAAAAATCCTATTTGAATATGTGGAAAAAGTGGGGATGTCCTGTAATATATCGTCGCTTTTCTTGTTTACAGGGTACTGAGAAAATACGTCTCCCTTAGAGTCCCACGGAAAGGTTCTCAGTGCGCTCTCTATCAAGGTATGTATTTACAAATAAGTGATCCCTTTAGATATTTGCCTGTGTACCTTTTCCTGTAATTCAGAGCTTGCGTTCTGTGGGTTTTATGATAAACCTGTAAAACATGTAAAAATGGTTTTGCAAGTCTTAATCGTTGAAGGCAGCAATAAGTGGATTTAGAGCCTGTTCTTGACCAGACAAAGAGAAAAAGTGTGACTTTGATGCTGAACTTGTCATTTTTCATTTGACTTGTCTTGAATGATTTAGGAATAGAGAGAACTAGAAAAAGAGAGAAATAGAATTGATTATTGAGCACTCCTCAAATGCTCACCATGATTCAGTGTAGAGCCAAAGGGAAGGGTGATGGAAGAGAGCTCTGTGCTTTGGAAGGAAATAAATTTAAACCTGACCTCCTCACAGAGTCTCACTAACTTCTTTTGTTTTAAAATACAAAATACGATTAGGAAGTGTTGGAAGTTAGTGTTTTGGGAAAGAAACGGCAGTTCCACAGAACATTCCATTTCACAGAGGCTCTGGGAACGCTTCATGTTGTAAGTGCTGTCACTGCAATCAGTTGGTGGTTCAGCCTTGAAACGTGCACTTGGCCTTCTATAAAGCACTGTTTTGTTTGCCTTTCAGTGCTATGAGTCTTGATAGATTGGAGAAGAGCCCAAGAGAAATTTTTCATCCCTTGATATAAAAGGTAGGAAGTGACTTTTTTAGGTTTGGTTCTTTTTCTTTGTTATTTTCTGGAAATAAAAGTAATTAAGTATAGGTACTACTGGTTTGTTTCTTCCAGTAGCAGGTGATAACAATAGCAGTAGTACTAGTAAAAATAATAATAGAAATAATAATAATAGTAATGTAATACTACGTAAACTGTCTTTATCCATTGAACTGGCCATTTCAAATCAAAACTTCTAAACACAAATCAAACCATCATCCTTGTAGAATCTTTCACAGCAGCGGGCTAAAGATCCTGGTTTTGTTGACAGGATTTATTGGTTCTGGAAGAACAAGAGGGAAGTACAAGCCTAACTACTTCTAGCTCACAGAGCCGTCCAGTGAACCCAGCTTTGTGTTTTGGTGGGCTTGTGATGACTTTGAAATCAATTGCTCATTCCAGTAAAAAAAATTCATGTTTTTTTGAACGTGACAGCAGAAATAACTTTAGGCACCAACTGAATAATAATAGATCACCAGTTTAAGTTAAAAATTCATGCTATACTATCAAAATTTAAAGGTAAATTATTATGTGTTAGGTGATGGTATAAAGTGTATGTTCTAATGTGTAATGCAAAGATACTTACGTACCTGAAAGTCCTTAGAGGAAACAAATTTTTATGTCTGCTGTTTGATTGTTTACCATACGATATTTGGTTTCATTTCCCAGGGATCGGTGAATTTTAACTTTGGAGTCCCCTATGCTAAGGATGCTCAGCTTACAGGTGATGAAATGTTCAGTAATGGTGAGTTTTTCACCTTCTCTTTAATTGCTATGCTGATCTGAATAAGAAAAAAAAAAAAAAACAAAAGCAAGAGAAAAAAAAGGATAGTTTATTATTTTTTACGCTGTTATGTTTGTTTCCTCAGTATTTGCTGCAGCTCTGCTTACCCAAGCTTTGGGTTCCTTCTGTCCCACTGGGAGTTGCCCAATTTGGTTGCATCTGGTGAAATTCACCCTGAGACCTTACAGAACCAGCTCCAACTACATGAGAGCCATTTGCAGTTCTCTCCAGACGCCTGGAGAATGGGCGACGTTTCTGAGGATCCGGCGAGCGTGCTTCTGTCAAAACTCAGTCTGTGAAATTCCTGGGGAAAACCCTTCTGTGTCCTGAAGGGTTCAAACTCTGGTGAGGATCCAGTTATCAGGTGCTCACCTGGATGGTTCCAGCTCCCAAAGGTAACACTTGTACTCTTGCCCTGTAGTTTACATCTATTGTATTTTTGTTATTTTCAAGATTTTTTGTCTTTGCAAAATATTGTGCATTTCACTCTTTGGAACCTCTCAGATGGTTCTTTGGTGCAGCACCACCCCGTGGGACACTTGGCTGCTGTCCTGAAGGGGTTGGTGGCTAGAATTGTAAATCCTGGCGAGTTTATAAGTCTTCTGTCCCCAGGGAGGTGTCATGCTTTGTTTACTTTTGTTCTGTTGGTTAGGCGCTGCTTCTCGTTGCAAGTATGAATTTCAAACTGCCCTGTTCTTATTTTAACCGTTTTCCTGGTTCTCTCCCTACGGCAGGGAAAGACTCTCGTATCCTTGTCGTCGGGCTCAGTGCTGTCCAAGAAGATACAGAGACTAAAAAAATCATAAGAAGCAAAATATGACTGCAGGGAAAAGAAGCTGGAGAGAACAGAAGGTGATATTGTTATCCTTACCCTGTATTAGAGACATCCGCTGTGCTTTGATGCTGGCAGCTGCCAGGGGCTTGTTAGCTCTTTGTAGGCAGGTGTAGGTGTTCACTTGTAGGTTTTTTCTCTGGACAAGGCAATTCAAACTTTGCTCAGCTGATATTTGCAGATTACTCTCTAGCACAGTCCAGCATGACATTTCTGAATGTTGTAAAAATACCATGTTACGTGGAAATTGCTAATGAAGAGAAGCTTTAGGGGAAAATAAGATTTCAGGGTTGGAAGATGTGAGAAGAATTGTGTGAGGATGTTAGACTGAAGTAAAGCACACTTGAAGCTGGACTGGCACGCTGGCAGGTCCCCTATTAAACAGTAGTGCTGAGATTAGCCTGGGAGTTGCCCATTGTTTCTGTAGAAATCAATGTTTCCTGGTCTTGAGAGGTAAGCTGCTTTGAAAAGCTGGAAGGTGCAGCATGCTGACAATCCCCGTGCTTTGGATTAAAAGTAGATTTCAGAAGGGTCCTAAGCTTTTGTCTTTTCCTAGAAGTCGATGTAATCCTATCGAGGAGTTTTTAGTTCTGTGTTGCCATGTCATCCATCAGAGCCCTGCTGTACTAATCATCATACAAGTACAAAACAAAAAATCAGACCCTGTCCCACCCACTTAGAGCCCAGAACACGATTTCCTCGGGCTGCCATTTGTGTGCCATCGGTACTCACCACGGAAGGGAGCTGGGGATTGTTGCAGCTGTTGGGAACAAACCGCTTCTTGTCACACAGAAATGGAATTGGGACGACGCCTTGGCCAGCCCCTCTCTGCCATCGTCTCCTGAATCTGCAGCAGAGCAGTTCCAGTCCATCCGGGCACGTGTAATCCAGTTCCTGATGATCTGAGCACACGGAGCAGCGCTCAGCTGCTGTGGGGGGCTCACGGAAGGCAGAGTGTGCATTGTCATCTTCCTGAACCTACAGACGAATCAAAGTGAGAAGCAACAGCGTGGAAATCAGTCGCATATATGCTAAATAAAACTTGCAGATTTTTTTAAGAATTGTTGTTTCTTGTTCTTTGTTGTGCCTCAGTGCTTAGAAAACCTCCCTTTAAAATCAGTTAAATTCATCAGTTGAACCTTTGTTTGCAGACCCTCACTGAGCAGAATTCATTGCAGACTCAGTGCACGCTGTGCTGGCCTCCCGGGAGTGTGAGGAGCTCATGTGTGCTACGTTTTGCTTTAGGACGCTCTAAGGTATTTATTCCTTTTGGGATACATGATGAGAATTCCCAAGAGAGGTAGTTATAAGGTATGACATCGGGAAAAAGCCTGTGTGGTTAGAATGTTGTTGCTGTCAAAAGTTAATTTTTTCTTAGCCAGTAGTTAGCTTTTTGCTTTATTTTTGTGGTATCAGTATTTTATTGTTTAAAAAATTCCTTCAAAATAACTTCAGTGGCTGGCCATCAGTACCTTGTTCAGATTTGCCTATTTGCTTGTAGCTGAAATGTTCACATCTTGTTTATCATTATATTTAAGAAACTGCTGCCCAGCCAACTAATAACTGAATATCCATCTGTCTGGGACACGGGGAGAGGATTTAGGTAATGTCTTTGTTTCCAGAAAAAAGTTGTAGTGTAGTTTCTAAATAGAGGAGAAGGGGGTGAAGACTCGGGGCTCTGATGCCGTTGGGGCACCCCAAGGTCCCAAAGAGAAGGAGCCCCACTGGGGTGCAGGAGCAGGTGTGTTCTCATCTAATAATGAACAAATTATAAATATAAATATGACAATTATAAGCATGAAAATATTTTTAAAATACTTAAATAAAGCGGGTTTTCTTTATTGGTCAATAGGCAGGGTTTTGATAGTAAAAATTATAAATACAAATAATATAAAGGTAGAAATCTAAGTTTAGAAATATATAATAAATACATACAGATAAATATAAAAATTAAAAATATAAGAAAAAATTAGTTGTAGCAGTAGATATTATACATAATTTAAATAATAATTTAAATCTATTTTAAAATTTTATATATATATCATTATTAATGTAATACATCCAAAGAAACGATAAATTAAAATATGAATGTATAATTATACAAAGTATAAATAAAAAATATTTCAATATCCTTTAAAAGAAGGGTTTTTTTTTATTTATTTGGTTAGAGACGGGGTTTTTATTTGAAATAATGGAAGTATTATAGAAGTATAAAACTAAATATAGAAATATACAGTCAATATGGAAAGATATTTGTAAAAAACACGAGCGAACGACGCCTCCTCCGGCCTAATGGAACGAGCTCAGCCGAACCAAGGCGAGACCGGCCGAACCTGACGGCCTCGAGCGAACCGAGGCCAGGCTTGCGAGGCTGCCTGAACCGAGCCGAGCTCAGCCGAACCGAGCCCGCTGCTCTCGTGCGCGCTAATTAGCGCGAGTGCGGTCACAGCCCAATGAGCTCCTGTGCAACGCCGCGCTCCCGATCGTGTCCGTGCGATGGCCAGGCCGCCCGCGGGACGCGGCAGCAGGAGAGCCCCGAGCCGGGCGAGTTTAACGTGAGGCGGCGCCGCTTGCCCGCCGTCAGGGAGCCGAGCCGAGCCGAGCCGCGCCGAACGTACAGAGCGGCTCCGAGTTGGGCCGAAGCGAGCCGGGCCGCGCCGAGCGCAGAGAGCGGCTCCGAGTTCGGCCGAATGAAGCCGAGCCGCGCCGAGCGCACAGAGCGGCTCCGAGTTCGGCCGAAGCGAGGCGAGCCGAGGCGCCCCGAGCGCACAGAGCGGTTCCGAGTTCGGCCGAAGCGAGGCGAGCCGAGCCGCGCCGATCGTACAGAGCGGCTCCGAGTTCGGCCGAAGCGAGGCGAGCCGCGCCGAGCGCACTGATCGGCTCCGAGTTCTGCCGAAGTGAGCCGAGGCGCCCCGAGCGCACAGAGCGGCTCCGAGTTCGGCCGAAGCGAGGCGAGCCGCGCCGAGCGCACAGAGCGGCTCCGAGTTCTGCCGAAGCGAGCCGAGCCGCGCTGAGCGCACTGATCGGCTCCGAGTTCGGCCGAAGCGAGCCGAGGCGCCCCGAGCGCACAGAACAGCTCCGAGTCCGGCCGAAGGGAGCCGAGCCGTGCCGAAGGGTCGAGTCCAGCCGAATGCAGATGACAATGCCCGAGTTTAGCCGACTAGAGCCGAGTTTAGCCGAGCAGCTGTGAGCCTTGAGGTGAGCGTGCATCGTTGCCGGCTTGGGATTGAGTGAAATGCGCTAAGGAAACCAGCTCTGGGGAGGGAGGCAGGGAAATCCTCTCTTAACGTTTACCAATTCTTCCGTCAAACTCATCACGGCAGGACAGCGTGAAGACTGAAAGTGTAAGAAGATGTGGAGGGAAACAGAGAATCTGACAGGAGCATCGAATGCACAAGTGCACGAATTTTGCTTTTTGCTTGGATGTAAATTCAGAAGTTGTAAGGAATTTGGGAAGAAGAAGGGACATTTCAGAAGGAGAAGAAGTTGTTGTTACAGTCCTGGCAAAATCTTTTGTTCTAGCTAATAAAAGAAGTTAGTTTAAAAAACAAAAAAAAAAGTGTTTTTTTTCTTCACTGTTATATTCATTGGTGATATATGGTGTGTTGTTTTATTTCTTGGTATTATTAACTCTGTGTAAATGGTTTTTTGAGTGAAGCTAACTTTGGATGGGTTGTTTTGTATTTGAGGTAGGATCAATTTCAATAGGTTTCTTTCACAGAGTTCTCATAGGTATTACTGGGATTTTGGTTTTGTTTACTGTATGCATAAACATAGAGATTTGGTAGGGCCAGCTGGGCTGCTGGAGTTTTGGGTGTGAATTTATTAGATGGCTTTTGTTAAACACAGAATAATTATGTAAGGTAACAGCAAATTACCCAATCACCCAATTTATCCAGCTATGTAACCTTACCACAAAGTTTTATATCTTGCCAGTTTTCTGTTCTTCTGCTCCAAGTAGTTGTTGCAAAAAAGAAAGCACGGTTACTTTTCTGAAGAGTTTTCTTCTATAACAAGCCCTTTACTGCCCTTGAATGTGAGTCAGAGGAGCTAAACAGCTGCAGCTGCTCTGAGGGCTTGGTGGGATTCGCCCCCTCCCTTTTCTTGGGTGCCATGGGAACGAGAGGCGGGCACCATCAGGGGTATATTAACTCCAGCCGTGGCTGAGGGGCTTCATTCCCTCTCGGGGATGTGCTGGGGTAAGAGCTCTCCTCTCATTTCAGGGAAGAGGCTCTTTCAGCTCGTCTCAGCTTATTTTCAGCAGGTGTTTCTGGGCATCTAAAGCACAGAGGCTTGGAAGATTCTGTGAAGAAAACAGCATAGAACACAGGGAATATTTAGGTTTGTGATTTTGGGTTTTGTGTTTAGGGGTGGTAAAGTGCCTTTGAAATTTTTGGTTTTGCACTGTTTTTTTTTTTTTTTGGTTGGATTTTTTTTTGGTGGAATTTTTTGTTTCTTAGGTTTTCTTTTTGGGGTTTTTGGTTGGTTTTCATTGCTTTCTTTGATTATTTTGTAGTTTCTGTATTTTTTTTTTTTTGTGGGGATTTAGGTGTTTTGGTTTTTTTTATTTTTGTTTTCTGGTTTAGTTTTTTTGTTGTTGTTGTTGTTGTTATTGTTTTTTTTTGTTTTTTTTTTTTTCTTTAATGGAGGAGTGAGACTCCCTGAAATTCCAAGCTGTGTCAAGCACAACAGATTCTCAGCAGATTCATCATGTCTTCAGAGGGATCTGCCCAGTGTCCAAGATGATGTTTGAGACTCAGGCTTCTGATGAGTTGAGGATTGTGACTGGGAGAGGGAGGGTGAGTAGGTATCTAGTTTAGGAGTTCTTGGGAGGGGGTTTGAAGGCAGCAGGGTGAGAAAGGGTGTTTATTTGTTTATTTGAGGGCCCCCCCCACAAGGCTGTTCAGAAGCCTAGCAGAGGCATTCCAATGTCTTGCAGCACACAAGGTCATCTATTGCACTCACAGCAATGCCATTTAACTTTGCCTTTCTCTAACCCAGGTGCCACCCCTAATGAAGGCCACAGCCTTGGAATCAGGATGAAACTGGAGCCTGAAGGAGCCAGGCACGCTCAGGAAAGGGCAAGTAGCTGCCTTGCTGGGATTTGGCCCGCATAACTCTGGACTCACACTTTGGTTTTGGTTTTCTTTATTGGAGGTGACCGAGAGGCTCACAGGCCATCACAGAGCCCTCCGAGGCAGACTCATTTCAGGTGCAACGTGGATTCCCCTCACTGATCATCCAAAAGATAAGTTTGGGGCCACGGCCTGGAGATGGTGGAGTAGCAGGTTGGGAATCCCTGGGACAGATTTAAAAATGAGCAGAGGAGAAAGCAATCTTCTCCAAGGGCCTATTAGGACAGCTAAAGGGAGAGGCTCTACTTTTGATGGCAGATGTCAGGCGGGCAGTGCAGAACAGCTCCGGTGTGCGTCGTGTTGTCCGGTGTGCTGTGTTCCCTAGTGTGTCTTTGGGGTCCCTTTTGCCCTCTTCCATCGAGGCCCTCACCACAAGCATGATGTGTCGTGTTTCACGTCCCCCTGTTTGTCACGTTCTGTGTCACGGGTGTGTACACACGTTTGTGCTGGAGCTGTTCTGCCCTGCCCATGGCCTGCTGCAGTAGGACAAGCCTTGGGGAGTTGAAATTTGTAATGTGGGCTGTACTTGGGCTCTAGATGCTATTCCTAGGTTGGCAAAAGGTGTTTGCAGCTTGTGAGTTATCCTGGTGGTGTTTGACATATGTTCTAACTTTCTTTCAGGTGCAGCTGCATTCCAGGTGTGGCAGAGGGTCAGGGTTAGGAGGTGCCGGGCCTTCTTAGGAGCGCGGTGAGTAGCAGAGTGGTGGGGTTGTGGCCGATGCGGTGCCAAGGTCAGGCACTGATGTTTGGTTCTCTTTAATCTAGCTGTCTGAGGGACACCAGCCCGGTGCCAGCAGGACCTTCCCAGGTGACGAGGTGGCCTTTCTTTGCACCTGACAGGGACCAGCATCCCCAGATGTCTGAGAGATAAGTAGAGGGTGATGACCCACAGTAGGCATGAAGGCATGGTGCTGGTTTGGGAATGACTGGGAGGGGTTTTTGAGTCCAATTTGGAGGTGGGGGGTGTTCATGAAGTGGCCCCTTAGGCCCCATAAAAGCCAAGTCTCACTTTTGATCCCAGTGCTGAGGTGTGCAGGGCCGAGCAGTCCCGGTGTGTCTCGTGTCACTTGTCTGGTGTGCATTATGTGTTGTTTGTGTATGCCATGTCTTTTACCTTAGGGGGGCCTGTCAGAAACCCTGGCATCCTTGTTAGCATCTGTGATCTCTGCATTCCTTGGCCTGGCACCCGGGCCACAGAACTTTTGACTGGGGAGCTCAGACAGGCATCAGACTCTCTTCTGTCTTTGGAAGCATCCAGTCAGGTGTCTTGTCAGGTCTTGTTCTGAGCTGTCCGGACAGCTATGCCCCACCTGGATCCGTTATGGTGGATTAGGACTTGTAATATTACGAGGTTAGGTAGAGGGTTCTGACTGTAGGATTCCTAGGCATCCATCTTTGCAGTTATTGGAATAAATCCTTCAGTTAGCATCTTCTTCCTCCAGGGTTCTCTGAGCCTCATCAGCTGACCGTCAGTTTGAACTCAGTCATCTCCTTTTGCATTCTCTCAGTCCTTGCAGCCATTTTCCTTGCCAAGAGGTTTCTGTTCCTGTTGTGTCCCCGTTGTCTGTCCTGTCCTGTCCTGTCTGTCCTGTGTCACGGGTGTCATCACACATTTGTGCCGGGGCTGCTCTGCCCTGCCGCACAGCCTGGTGCAATAGGAGAAGTCCTGGGGACTTGGCATTTGTAATGTGGGGTGTAGTTGGTCTCTAGATGGGATTTGTAGATGGACACATCATATCTGGAGCTCATCAGTTATCCTGCAACAGTGTGACTCTTGTCCTAACTTTTTTTTCAGATTGAGATGGATTAAATCTGTGCCAGAGGGCCCCGTCCCGGGTGAGGGGATTGCCCCGAGCAGGTGAGGCCCCATTTGTCCCTGCAGCAGAAGTGTATGTGGTGACTGTGTTACAGCACTGTTCTTTGTCTTTCTTTTTAGGAAATAAATCTGGATTCCAGCAGCCAAGGTGGGCAGCGGAGAGAAGTGGTTGTTATTGCTCAGCTCTGAAGCACAACAATTTTTCAGCCGATTCATCGTGTCACAAGAGGGATCTGCCCAGTGTCAAGGATGATGTTTGAGATTGAGGCTTCAGGTGAGTTGAGGATTGTGACTGGGAGAGGGAGGGTGAGTAGGTATCCAGTTTAGGAGTTCTTGGGAGGGGGTTTGAAGGCAGCAGGGTGAGAAAGGGTGTTTATTTGTTTATTTGAGGGCCCCCCCCACACAAGGCTGTTCAGAAGCCTAGCAGAGGCATTCCAATGTCTTGCAGCACACAAGGTCATCTATTGCACTCACAGCAATGGCATTAACTTTGCCTTTCTCTAACCCAGGTGCCACCCCTAATGAAGGCCACAGCCTTGGAATCAGGATGAAGCTGGAGCCTGAGGGAGCCAGGCACGCTCAGGAAAGGGCAAGTAGCTGCCTTGCAGGGATTTGGCCCGCATAACTCTGGACTCACACTTTGGTTTCGGTTTACTTTATTGTAGCTGACCAAGAGGCTCACAGGCCATCACAGAGCCCTCCGAGGCAGACTCATTTCAGGTGCAACGTGGATCCACATCGCCGATCATCCAAAAGATAAGTTGGGGGCCAGGGCCTGGAGATGAGAGAATAGTGGGTTGGTAGTTCTTGGGGCAGATTTAGAAATTAGCAAAGAGAAGAGCATTCTTCTCCAAGGGCCTCTTAGGACAGCTAAAGGGAGAGGCTCTACTTTTGATGGCAGCTTTCAGGTGGGCAGTGCAGAACAGCTCCGGTGTGTGCCGTTTTCCCTCGTGTGTCTTTGGGGTCCCTTTTGCCCTCTTCCCTCGAGGCCCTCACCACAAGCATGATGTGTCGTGTTTCATGTCCCCCTGTTTGTCACGTTCTGTGTCACGGGTGTGTGCGCACATTTGTGCCGGAGCTGTTCTGCCCTGCCCATGGCCTGCTGCAGTAGGACAAGCCTTGGGGAGTTGAAATTTGTCATGTGGGCTGTACTTGGGCTCTAGATGCTGTTCCTAGATTGTCATAAGGTGTTTGCAGCTTGTGAGTTACCCTGGTGGTGTTTGACATATGTTCTAACTTTCTTTCAGGTGCAGATGCATTCCAGGTGTGGCAGAGGGTCAGGGTTAGGAGGTGCCGGGCCTTCTTAGGAGCGCGGTGAGTAGCAGAGTGGTGGGGTTTTGGCCGATGCGGTGCCAAGGTCAGGCACTGATGTTTGGTTCTCTTTAATCTAGCTGTCTGAGAGACACCAGCCCGGTGGCAGCAGGACCTTCCCAGGTGACGAGGTGGCCTTTCTTTGCACCTGACAGGGACCGGCATCCCCAGATGTCTGAGAGATAAGTAGAGGGCTGTGACCCACAGAGGGGATGAAGGCATGGTGCTGGTTTGGGAATGACCGGGAGGCGTTTTTGAGTCCAATTTGGAGGTGGGTGGTGTTCATGAAGTGGCCCCTTAGGCCCCATAAAAGCAAAGTCTCACTTTTGATCGCAGTGCTGAGGTGTGCAGGGCAGAGCAGTCCCGGGGTGTCTCGTGTCCTTTGTCTCTTGTGCATTGTGTTGTTTGTGTATGCCATGTCTTTTACCTTAGGGGGGCCTGTCAGAAACCTTGGCATCCTTGTTAGCATCTGTGATCTCTGCATTCCTTGGCCTGGCACCCGGGCCATAGAACTTTTGACTGGGGAGCTCAGACAGGCATCAGACTCTCTTCTGTCTTTGGAAGCATCCAGTCAGGTGTCTTGTCAGGTCTTGTTCTGAGCTGTCCGGACAGCTATGCCCCACCTGGATCCATTATGGTGGATTAGGACTTGTAATATTACGAGGTTAGGTAGAGGGTTCTGACCGTAGGATTCCTAGGCATCCATCTTTGCAGTTATTGGAATAAATCCTTCAGTTAGCATCTTCTTCCTCCAGGGTTCTCTGAGCCTCATCAGCTGACCATCGGTCTCAGCTCGGTCATCTCCTTTTGCATTCTCTCAGTCCTTGCAGCCATTTTCCTTGCCAAGAGATGTCTGTTCCTGTTGTGTCCCCGTTGTCTGTCCTGTCCTGTCCTGCCTGTCCTGTGTCACGGGTGTCATCACACATTTGTGCCGGGGCTGCTCTGCCCTGCCGCACAGCCTGGTGCAATAGGAGAAGTCCTGGGGACTTGGCATTTGTAATGTGGGGTGTAGTTGGACTCTAGATGGGATTTGTAGATGGACGCATCATATCTGGAGCTCTTCAGTTATCCTGCAACAGTGTGACTCTTGTCCTAACTTTTTTTTCAGATTGAGATGGATTAAATCTGTGCCAGGGGGCCCCATCCCGGGTGAGGGGATTGCCCCGAGCAGGTGAGGCCCCATTTGTCTCTGCAGCAGAAGTGTGTATGGTGACTGTGTTACAGCTCTGTTCTTTGTCTTTCTTTTTATGAAATAAATCTGGATTCCAGCTGCCACGGTGGGCAGCGGAGAGAAGTGGTTGTTATTGCTCAGCTCTGAAGCACAACAATTTTTCAGCAGATTGATCGTGTCACAAGAGGGATCTGCCCAGTGTCAAGGATGATGTTTGAGATTGAGGCTTCAGGTGATTGAGGATTGTGACTGGGAGAGGGAGGGTGTTCAGGTATCCAGTTAGGAGTTCTTGGGAGGGGGTTTGCAGGCAGCAGGGTTAGAAAGGGTGTTTATTTGTTTATTTGAGGGCTCCCCCCCACACAAGGCTGTTCAGAAGCCTAGCAGAGGCATTGCCATGTCTTACAGCACACAAGGTCATCCACTGCAGTCACAGCAATGCCATTTAACTTTGCCTTTCTCTAACCCAGGTGCCACTCCTAATAAAGGCCACCGCCTTGGAATCAGGATGAAGCTGGAGCCTGAGGGAGCCAGGCACGCTCAGGAAAGGGCAAGTAGCTGCCTGTGTGGGATTTGACCCACATAAGTCTGAACTCATACTTTGGTTTTGGTTTTCTTTATTGCAGCTGACCGAGAGGCTCACAGGCCATCACAGAGCCCTCCGAGGCAGACTCATTTCAGGTGCAACGTGGATCCACATCGCCGATCATCCAAAAGATAAGTCGGGGGCCACGGCCTGGAGATGGGAGAGTATCAGGTTGGGAGTTCTTGCGCCAGATTTAAAAATTGGCTGTGGGAAAAGCAGTCTTCTCCAAGGGCCTCTTAGGACAGGTAAAGGGAGAGGCTCTACTTTTGATGGCAGATGTCAGGCGGGCAGTGCAGAACAGCTCTGGTCTGTCTGGTGTTGTCTCGTGTGCCGTGTTACCTGGTGTGTCTTTGGGGTCCCTTTTGCCTTCTCCCCTCGAGACCCTCACCACAAGCATGATGTGTCGTGTTTCTTGTCCCCCCTGTTTGTCACGTTCTGTGTCACGGGTGTGTACACACGTTTGTGCCGGAGCTGTTCTGCCCTGCCGTGTAGCCTGCTGCAGTACGACAAACCGTAGGGAGTGGGAATTTGTAATGTGGGGTGTACTTGGGCTCTGGATGCTGTTCCTAGATTGACATAAGGTGTTTGCAGCTTGTGAGTTACCCTGGTGGTGTTTGACATAAGTTCTAACTTTCTTTCAGGTGCAGATGCATTCCAGGTGTGGCAGAGGGTCAGGGTTAGGAAGTGCCGGGCCTTCTTAGGAGCGCGGTGAGTAGCAGAGTGGTGGGGTTGTGGCCGATGCGGTGCCAAGGTCAGGCACTGATGTTTGGTTCTCTTTAATCTAGCTGTCTGAGAGACACCAGCCCGGTGGCAGCAGGACCTTCCCAGGTGACGAGGTGGCCTTTCTTTGCACCTGACAGGGACCGGCATCCCCAGATGTCTGAGAGATAAGTAGAGGGCTGTGACCCACAGAGGGGATGAAGGCATGGTGCTAGTTTGGGAATGACCGGGAGGGGTTTTTGAGTCCAGTTTGGAGGTGGGGGGTGTTCATGAAGTGGCCCCTTAGGCCCCATAAAAGCCACGTCTCACTTTTGATCGCAGTGCTGAGGAGCGCAGGGCAGAGCAGTCCCGGGGTGTCTCGTGTCCTTTGTCTGTTGTGCATTATGTGTTGTTTGTGTATGCCATGTCTTTTACCTTAGGGGGGCCTGTCAGAAACCTTGGCATCCTTGTTAGCATCTGTGATCTCTGCATTCCTTGGCTTGGCACCCGGGCCATAGAACTTTTGACTGGGGAGCTCAGACAGGCATCAGACTCTCTTCTGTCTTTGGAAGCATCCAGTCAGGTGTCTTGTCAGGTCTTGTTCTGAGCTGTCCGGACAGCTATGCCCCACCTGGATCCATTATGGTGGATTAGGACTTGTAATATTACGAGGTTAGGTAGAGGGTTCTGACCGTAGGATTCCTAGGCATCCATCTTTGCAGTTATTGGAATAAATCATTCAGTTAGCATCTTCTTCCTCCAGGGTTCTCTGAGCCTCATCAGCTGACCATCGGTCTCAGCTCGGTCATCTCCTTTTGCATTCTCTCAGTCCTTGCAGCCATTTTCCTTGCCAAGAGGTTTCTGTTCCTGTTGTGTCCCCGTTGTCTGTCCTGTCCTGTCCTGTCTGTCCTGTGTCACGGGTGTCATCACACATTTGTGCCGGGGCTGCTCTGCCCTGCCGCACAGCCTGGTGCAATAGGAGAAGTCCTGGGGACTTGGCATTTGTAATGTGGGGTGTAGTTGGACTCTAGATGGGATTTGTAGATGGACACATCATATCTGGAGCTCATCAGTTATCCTGCAACAGTGTGACTCTTGTCCTAACTTTTTTTTCAGATTGAGATGGATTAAATCTGTGCCAGAGGGCCCCGTCCCGGGTGAGGGGATTGCCCCGAGCAGGTGAGGCCCCATTTGTCCCTGCAGCAGAAGTGTATGTGGTGACTGTGTTACAGCACTGTTCTTTGTCTTTCTTTTTAGGAAACCAATCTGGATTCCAGCAGCCAAGGTGAGCAGCGGAGAGAAGTGGTTGTTATTGCTCAGCTCTCAAGCACAACAATTTTTCAGCCGATTCATCGTGTCACAAGAGGGATCTGCCCAGTGTCAAGGATGATGTTTGAGATTGAGGCTTCAGGTGAGTTGAGGATTGTGACTGGGAGAGGGAGGGTGAGTAGGTATCCAGTTAGGAGTTCTTGGGAGGGGGTTTGAAGGCAGCAGGGTGAGAAAGGGTGTTTATTTGTTTATTTGAGGGCTCCCCCCCACACAAGGCTGTTCAGAAGCCTAGCAGAGGCATTCCCATGTCTTGCAGCACACAAGGTCATCCATTGCAGTCACAGCAATGCCATTTAACTTTGCCTTTCTCTTACCCAGGTAGCACCCCTAATGAAGGCCACCGCCTTGGAATCAGGATGAAGCTGGAGCCTGAGGGAGCCAGGCACACTCAGGAAAGGGCAAGTAGCTGCCTTGCAGGGATTTGGCCCGCATAACTCTGGACTCACACTTTGGTTTCGGTTTACTTTATTGTAGCTGACCAAGAGGCTCACAGGCCATCACAGAGCCCTCCGAGGCACACTCATTTCAGGTGCAACGTGGATCCACATCGCCGATCATCCAAAAGATAAGTCGGGGGCCAGGGCCTGGAGATGAGAGAATAGTGGGTTGGTAGTTCTTGGGGCAGATTTAAAAATTGGCAGTGGGAAAAGCAATCTTCTCCAAGGGCCTCTTAGGACAGGTAAAGGGAGAGGCTCTACTTTTGATGGCAGATGTCAGGCCGGCAGTGCAGAACAGCTCCGGTGTGTGCCGTGTTCCCTAGTGTGTCTTTGGGGTCCCTTTTGCCCTCTTCCCTCGAGGCCCTCACCACAAGCATGATGTGTCGTGTTTCATGTCCCCCTGTTTGTCACGTTCTGTGTCACGGGTGTCTGCGGGTATTTGTGCCGGAACTGTTCTGCCCTGCCCATGGCCTGCTGCAGTAGGACAAGCCTTGGGGAGTTGAAATTTGTAATGTGGGCTGTACTTGGGCTCTAGATGCTGTTCCTAGATTGACATAAGGTGTTTGCAGCTTGTGAGTTACCCTGGTGGTGTTTGACATAAGTTCTAACTTTCTTTCAGGTGCAGATGCATTCCAGGTGTGGCAGAGGGTCAGGGTTAGGAGGTGCCGGGCCTTCTTAGGAGCGCGGTGAGTAGCAGAGTGGTGGGGTTTTGGCCGATGCGGTGCCAAGGTCAGGCACTGATGTTTGGTTCTCTTTAATCTAGCTGTCTGAGAGACACCAGCCCGGTGGCAGCAGGACCTTCCCAGGTGACGAGGTGGCCTTTCTTTGCACCTGACAGGGACCGGCATCCCCAGATGTCTGAGAGATAAGTAGAGGGCTGTGACCCACAGAGGGGATGAAGGCATGGTGCTGGTTTGGGAATGACCGGGAGGGGTTTTTGAGTCCAGTTTGGAGGTGGGGGGTGTTCATGAAGTGGCCCCTGAGGCCCCATAAAAGCAAAGTCTCACTTTTGATCGCAGTGCTGAGGTGTGCAGGGCAGAGCAGTCCCGGGGTGTCTCGTGTCCTTTGTCTGTTGTGCATTATGTGTTGTTTGTGTATGCCATGTCTTTTACCTTAGGGGGGCCTGTCAGAAACCTTGGCATCCTTGTTAGCATCTGTGATCTCTGCATTCCTTGGCCTGGCACCCGGGCCATAGAACTTTTGACTGGGGAGCTCAGACAGGCATCAGACTCTCTTCTGTCTTTGGAAGCATCCAGTCAGGTGTCTTGTCAGGTCTTGTTCTGAGCTGTCCGGACAGCTATGCCCCACCTGGATCCATTATGGTGGATTAGGACTTGTAATATTACGAGGTTAGGTAGAGGGTTCTGACCGTAGGATTCCTAGGCATCCATCTTTGCAGTTATTGGAATAAATCCTTCAGTTAGCATCTTCTTCCTCCAGGGTTCTCTGAGCCTCATCAGCTGACCATCGGTCTCAGCTCGGTCATCTCCTTTTGCATTCTCTCAGTCCTTGCAGCCATTTTCCTTGCCAAGAGATGTCTGTTCCTGTTGTGTCCCCGTTGTCTGTCCTGTCCTGTCCTGCCTGTCCTGTGTCACGGGTGTCATCACACATTTGTGCCGGGGCTGCTCTGCCCTGCCGCACAGCCTGGTGCAATAGGAGAAGTCCTGGGGACTTGGCATTTGTAATGTGGGGTGTAGTTGGACTCTAGATGGGATTTGTAGATGGACGCATCATATCTGGAGCTCTTCAGTTATCCTGCAACAGTGTGACTCTTGTCCTAACTTTTTTTTCAGATTGAGATGGATTAAATCTGTGCCAGGGGGCCCCATCCCGGGTGAGGGGATTGCCCCGAGCAGGTGAGGCCCCATTTGTCTCTGCAGCAGAAGTGTGTATGGTGACTGTGTTACAGCTCTGTTCTTTGTCTTTCTTTTTAGGAAATAAATCTGGATTCCAGCAGCCAAGGTGGGCAGCGGAGAGAAGTGGTTGTTATTGTTCAGCTCTGAAGCACAACAATTTTTCAGCAGATTGATCGTGTCACAAGAGGGATCTGCCCAGTGTCAAGGATGATGTTTGAGATTGAGGCTTCAGGTGATTGAGGATTGTGACTGGGAGAGGGAGGGTGTTCAGGTATCCAGTTAGGAGTTCTTGGGAGGGGGTTTGCAGGCAGCAGGGTTAGAAAGGGTGTTTATTTGTTTATTTGAGGGCTCCCCCCCACACAAGGCTGTTCAGAAGCCTAGCAGAGGCATTGCCATGTCTTACAGCACACAAGGTCATCCACTGCAGTCACAGCAATGCCATTTAACTTTGCCTTTCTCTAACCCAGGTGCCACTCCTAATAAAGGCCACCGCCTTGGAATCAGGATGAAGCTGGAGCCTGAGGGAGCCAGGCACGCTCAGGAAAGGGCAAGTAGCTGCCTGTGTGGGATTTGACCCACATAAGTCTGAACTCATACTTTGGTTTTGGTTTTCTTTATTGCAGCTGACCGAGAGGCTCACAGGCCATCACAGAGCCCTCCGAGGCAGACTCATTTCAGGTGCAACGTGGATCCACATCGCCGATCATCCAAAAGATAAGTCGGGGGCCACGGCCTGGAGATGGGAGAGTATCAGGTTGGGAGTTCTTGCGCCAGATTTAAAAATTGGCTGTGGGAAAAGCAGTCTTCTCCAAGGGCCTCTTAGGACAGGTAAAGGGAGAGGCTCTACTTTTGATGGCAGATGTCAGGCGGGCAGTGCAGAACAGCTCTGGTCTGTCTGGTGTTGTCTCGTGTGCCGTGTTACCTGGTGTGTCTTTGGGGTCCCTTTTGCCTTCTCCCCTCGAGACCCTCACCACAAGCATGATGTGTCGTGTTTCTTGTCCCCCCTGTTTGTCACGTTCTGTGTCACGGGTGTGTACACACGTTTGTGCCGGAGCTGTTCTGCCCTGCCGTGTAGCCTGCTGCAGTACGACAAACCGTAGGGAGTGGGAATTTGTAATGTGGGCTGTACTTGGGCTCTGGATGCTGTTCCTAGATTGACATAAGGTGTTTGCAGCTTGTGAGTTACCCTGGTTTTGTTTGACATAAGTTCTAACTTTCTTTCAGGTGCAGATGCATTCCAGGTGTGGCAGAGGGTCAGGGTTAGGAGGTGCCGGGCCTTCTTAGGAGCGCGGTGAGTAGCAGAGTGGTGGGGTTGTGGCCGATGCGGTGCCAAGGTCAGGCACTGATGTTTGGTTCTCTTTAATCTAGCTGTCTGAGAGACACCAGCCCGGTGGCAGCAGGACCTTCCCAGGTGACGAGGTGGCCTTTCTTTGCACCTGACAGGGACCGGCATCCCCAGATGTCTGAGAGATAAGTAGAGGGCTGTGACCCACAGAGGGGATGAAGGCATGGTGCTAGTTTGGGAATGACCGGGAGGGGTTTTTGAGTCCAGTTTGGAGGTGGGGGGTGTTCATGAAGTGGCCCCTTAGGCCCCATAAAAGCCACGTCTCACTTTTGATCGCAGTGCTGAGGAGCGCAGGGCAGAGCAGTCCCGGGGTGTCTCGTGTCCTTTGTCTGTTGTGCATTATGTGTTGTTTGTGTATGCCATGTCTTTTACCTTAGGGGGGCCTGTCAGAAACCTTGGCATCCTTGTTAGCATCTGTGATCTCTGCATTCCTTGGCTTGGCACCCGGGCCATAGAACTTTTGACTGGGGAGCTCAGACAGGCATCAGACTCTCTTCTGTCTTTGGAAGCATCCAGTCAGGTGTCTTGTCAGGTCTTGTTCTGAGCTGTCCGGACAGCTATGCCCCACCTGGATCCATTATGGTGGATTAGGACTTGTAATATTACGAGGTTAGGTAGAGGGTTCTGACCGTAGGATTCCTAGGCATCCATCTTTGCAGTTATTGGAATAAATCATTCAGTTAGCATCTTCTTCCTCCAGGGTTCTCTGAGCCTCATCAGCTGACCATCGGTCTCAGCTCGGTCATCTCCTTTTGCATTCTCTCAGTCCTTGCAGCCATTTTCCTTGCCAAGAGGTTTCTGTTCCTGTTGTGTCCCCGTTGTCTGTCCTGTCCTGTCCTGTCTGTCCTGTGTCACGGGTGTCATCACACATTTGTGCCGGGGCTGCTCTGCCCTGCCGCACAGCCTGGTGCAATAGGAGAAGTCCTGGGGACTTGGCATTTGTAATGTGGGGTGTAGTTGGACTCTAGATGGGATTTGTAGATGGACACATCATATCTGGAGCTCATCAGTTATCCTGCAACAGTGTGACTCTTGTCCTAACTTTTTTTTCAGATTGAGATGGATTAAATCTGTGCCAGAGGGCCCCGTCCCGGGTGAGGGGATTGCCCCGAGCAGGTGAGGCCCCATTTGTCCCTGCAGCAGAAGTGTATGTGGTGACTGTGTTACAGCACTGTTCTTTGTCTTTCTTTTTAGGAAACCAATCTGGATTCCAGCAGCCAAGGTGAGCAGCGGAGAGAAGTGGTTGTTATTGCTCAGCTCTCAAGCACAACAATTTTTCAGCCGATTCATCGTGTCACAAGAGGGATCTGCCCAGTGTCAAGGATGATGTTTGAGATTGAGGCTTCAGGTGAGTTGAGGATTGTGACTGGGAGAGGGAGGGTGAGTAGGTATCCAGTTAGGAGTTCTTGGGAGGGGGTTTGAAGGCAGCAGGGTGAGAAAGGGTGTTTATTTGTTTATTTGAGGGCCCCCCCACACAAGGCTGTTCAGAAGCCTAGCAGAGGCATTCCCATGTCTTGCAGCACACAAGGTCATCCATTGCAGTCACAGCAATGCCATTTAACTTTGCCTTTCTCTTACCCAGGTAGCACCCCTAATGAAGGCCACCGCCTTGGAATCAGGATGAAGCTGGAGCCTGAGGGAGCCAGGCACACTCAGGAAAGGGCAAGTAGCTGCCTTGCAGGGATTTGGCCCGCATAACTCTGGACTCACACTTTGGTTTCGGTTTACTTTATTGTAGCTGACCAAGAGGCTCACAGGCCATCACAGAGCCCTCCGAGGCACACTCATTTCAGGTGCAACGTGGATCCACATCGCCGATCATCCAAAAGATAAGTCGGGGGCCAGGGCCTGGAGATGAGAGAATAGTGGGTTGGTAGTTCTTGGGGCAGATTTAAAAATTGGCAGTGGGAAAAGCAATCTTCTCCAAGGGCCTCTTAGGACAGGTAAAGGGAGAGGCTCTACTTTTGATGGCAGATGTCAGGCGGGCAGTGCAGAACAGCTCCGGTGTGTGCCGTGTTCCCTAGTGTGTCTTTGGGGTCCCTTTTGCCCTCTTCCCTCGAGGCCCTCACCACAAGCATGATGTGTCGTGTTTCATGTCCCCCTGTTTGTCACGTTCTGTGTCACGGGTGTCTGCGGGTATTTGTGCCGGAACTGTTCTGCCCTGCCCATGGCCTGCTGCAGTAGGACAAGCCTTGGGGAGTTGAAATTTGTAATGTGGGCTGTACTTGGGCTCTAGATGCTGTTCCTAGATTGACATAAGGTGTTTGCAGCTTGTGAGTTACCCTGGTGGTGTTTGACATAAGTTCTAACTTTCTTTCAGGTGCAGATGCATTCCAGGTGTGGCAGAGGGTCAGGGTTAGGAGGTGCCGGGCCTTCTTAGGAGCGCGGTGAGTAGCAGAGTGGTGGGGTTTTGGCCGATGCGGTGCCAAGGTCAGGCACTGATGTTTGGTTCTCTTTAATCTAGCTGTCTGAGAGACACCAGCCCGGTGGCAGCAGGACCTTCCCAGGTGACGAGGTGGCCTTTCTTTGCACCTGACAGGGACCGGCATCCCCAGATGTCTGAGAGATAAGTAGAGGGCTGTGACCCACAGAGGGGATGAAGGCATGGTGCTGGTTTGGGAATGACCGGGAGGGGTTTTTGAGTCCAGTTTGGAGGTGGGGGGTGTTCATGAAGTGGCCCCTTAGGCCCCATAAAAGCAAAGTCTCACTTTTGATCGCAGTGCTGAGGTGTGCAGGGCAGAGCAGTCCCGGGGTGTCTCGTGTCCTTTGTCTGTTGTGCATTATGTGTTGTTTGTGTATGCCATGTCTTTTACCTTAGGGGGGCCTGTCAGAAACCTTGGCATCCTTGTTAGCATCTGTGATCTCTGCATTCCTTGGCCTGGCACCCGGGCCATAGAACTTTTGACTGGGGAGCTCAGACAGGCATCAGACTCTCTTCTGTCTTTGGAAGCATCCAGTCAGGTGTCTTGTCAGGTCTTGTTCTGAGCTGTCCGGACAGCTATGCCCCACCTGGATCCATTATGGTGGATTAGGACTTGTAATATTACGAGGTTAGGTAGAGGGTTCTGACCGTAGGATTCCTAGGCATCCATCTTTGCAGTTATTGGAATAAATCCTTCAGTTAGCATCTTCTTCCTCCAGGGTTCTCTGAGCCTCATCAGCTGACCATCGGTCTCAGCTCGGTCATCTCCTTTTGCATTCTCTCAGTCCTTGCAGCCATTTTCCTTGCCAAGAGATGTCTGTTCCTGTTGTGTCCCCGTTGTCTGTCCTGTCCTGTCCTGCCTGTCCTGTGTCACGGGTGTCATCACACATTTGTGCCGGGGCTGCTCTGCCCTGCCGCACAGCCTGGTGCAATAGGAGAAGTCCTGGGGACTTGGCATTTGTAATGTGGGGTGTAGTTGGACTCTAGATGGGATTTGTAGATGGACGCATCATATCTGGAGCTCTTCAGTTATCCTGCAACAGTGTGACTCTTGTCCTAACTTTTTTTTCAGATTGAGATGGATTAAATCTGTGCCAGGGGGCCCCATCCCGGGTGAGGGGATTGCCCCGAGCAGGTGAGGCCCCATTTGTCTCTGCAGCAGAAGTGTGTATGGTGACTGTGTTACAGCTCTGTTCTTTGTCTTTCTTTTTAGGAAATAAATCTGGATTCCAGCAGCCAAGGTGGGCAGCGGAGAGAAGTGGTTGTTATTGCTCAGCTCTGAAGCACAACAATTTTTCAGCAGATTGATCGTGTCACAAGAGGGATCTGCCCAGTGTCAAGGATGATGTTTGAGATTGAGGCTTCAGGTGATTGAGGATTGTGACTGGGAGAGGGAGGGTGTTCAGGTATCCAGTTAGGAGTTCTTGGGAGGGGGTTTGCAGGCAGCAGGGTTAGAAAGGGTGTTTATTTGTTTATTTGAGGGCTCCCCCCCACACAAGGCTGTTCAGAAGCCTAGCAGAGGCATTGCCATGTCTTACAGCACACAAGGTCATCCACTGCAGTCACAGCAATGCCATTTAACTTTGCCTTTCTCTAACCCAGGTGCCACTCCTAATAAAGGCCACCGCCTTGGAATCAGGATGAAGCTGGAGCCTGAGGGAGCCAGGCACGCTCAGGAAAGGGCAAGTAGCTGCCTGTGTGGGATTTGACCCACATAAGTCTGAACTCATACTTTGGTTTTGGTTTTCTTTATTGCAGCTGACCGAGAGGCTCACAGGCCATCACAGAGCCCTCCGAGGCAGACTCATTTCAGGTGCAACGTGGATCCACATCGCCGATCATCCAAAAGATAAGTCGGGGGCCACGGCCTGGAGATGGGAGAGTATCAGGTTGGGAGTTCTTGCGCCAGATTTAAAAATTGGCTGTGGGAAAAGCAGTCTTCTCCAAGGGCCTCTTAGGACAGGTAAAGGGAGAGGCTCTACTTTTGATGGCAGATGTCAGGCGGGCAGTGCAGAACAGCTCTGGTCTGTCTGGTGTTGTCTCGTGTGCCGTGTTACCTGGTGTGTCTTTGGGGTCCCTTTTGCCTTCTCCCCTCGAGACCCTCACCACAAGCATGATGTGTCGTGTTTCTTGTCCCCCCTGTTTGTCACGTTCTGTGTCACGGGTGTGTACACACGTTTGTGCCGGAGCTGTTCTGCCCTGCCGTGTAGCCTGCTGCAGTACGACAAACCGTAGGGAGTGGGAATTTGTAATGTGGGGTGTACTTGGGCTCTGGATGCTGTTCCTAGATTGACATAAGGTGTTTGCAGCTTGTGAGTTACCCTGGTGGTGTTTGACATAAGTTCTAACTTTCTTTCAGGTGCAGATGCATTCCAGGTGTGGCAGAGGGTCAGGGTTAGGAAGTGCCGGGCCTTCTTAGGAGCGCGGTGAGTAGCAGAGTGGTGGGGTTGTGGCCGATGCGGTGCCAAGGTCAGGCACTGATGTTTGGTTCTCTTTAATCTAGCTGTCTGAGAGACACCAGCCCGGTGGCAGCAGGACCTTCCCAGGTGACGAGGTGGCCTTTCTTTGCACCTGACAGGGACCGGCATCCCCAGATGTCTGAGAGATAAGTAGAGGGCTGTGACCCACAGAGGGGATGAAGGCATGGTGCTAGTTTGGGAATGACCGGGAGGGGTTTTTGAGTCCAGTTTGGAGGTGGGGGGTGTTCATGAAGTGGCCCCTTAGGCCCCATAAAAGCCACGTCTCACTTTTGATCGCAGTGCTGAGGAGCGCAGGGCAGAGCAGTCCCGGGGTGTCTCGTGTCCTTTGTCTGTTGTGCATTATGTGTTGTTTGTGTATGCCATGTCTTTTACCTTAGGGGGGCCTGTCAGAAACCTTGGCATCCTTGTTAGCATCTGTGATCTCTGCATTCCTTGGCCTGGCACCCGGGCCATAGAACTTTTGACTGGGGAGCTCAGACAGGCATCAGACTCTCTTCTGTCTTTGGAAGCATCCAGTCAGGTGTCTTGTCAGGTCTTGTTCTGAGCTGTCCGGACAGCTATGCCCCACCTGGATCCATTATGGTGGATTAGGACTTGTAATATTACGAGGTTAGGTAGAGGGTTCTGACCGTAGGATTCCTAGGCATCCATCTTTGCAGTTATTGGAATAAATCATTCAGTTAGCATCTTCTTCCTCCAGGGTTCTCTGAGCCTCATCAGCTGACCATCGGTCTCAGCTCGGTCATCTCCTTTTGCATTCTCTCAGTCCTTGCAGCCATTTTCCTTGCCAAGAGGTTTCTGTTCCTGTTGTGTCCCCGTTGTCTGTCCTGTCCTGTCCTGTCTGTCCTGTGTCACGGGTGTCATCACACATTTGTGCCGGGGCTGCTCTGCCCTGCCGCACAGCCTGGTGCAATAGGAGAAGTCCTGGGGACTTGGCATTTGTAATGTGGGGTGTAGTTGGACTCTAGATGGGATTTGTAGATGGACACATCATATCTGGAGCTCATCAGTTATCCTGCAACAGTGTGACTCTTGTCCTAACTTTTTTTTCAGATTGAGATGGATTAAATCTGTGCCAGAGGGCCCCGTCCCGGGTGAGGGGATTGCCCCGAGCAGGTGAGGCCCCATTTGTCCCTGCAGCAGAAGTGTATGTGGTGACTGTGTTACAGCACTGTTCTTTGTCTTTCTTTTTAGGAAACCAATCTGGATTCCAGCAGCCAAGGTGAGCAGCGGAGAGAAGTGGTTGTTATTGCTCAGCTCTCAAGCACAACAATTTTTCAGCCGATTCATCGTGTCACAAGAGGGATCTGCCCAGTGTCAAGGATGATGTTTGAGATTGAGGCTTCAGGTGAGTTGAGGATTGTGACTGGGAGAGGGAGGGTGAGTAGGTATCCAGTTAGGAGTTCTTGGGAGGGGGTTTGAAGGCAGCAGGGTGAGAAAGGGTGTTTATTTGTTTATTTGAGGGCTCCCCCCCACACAAGGCTGTTCAGAAGCCTAGCAGAGGCATTCCCATGTCTTGCAGCACACAAGGTCATCCATTGCAGTCACAGCAATGCCATTTAACTTTGCCTTTCTCTTACCCAGGTAGCACCCCTAATGAAGGCCACCGCCTTGGAATCAGGATGAAGCTGGAGCCTGAGGGAGCCAGGCACACTCAGGAAAGGGCAAGTAGCTGCCTTGCAGGGATTTGGCCCGCATAACTCTGGACTCACACTTTGGTTTCGGTTTACTTTATTGTAGCTGACCAAGAGGCTCACAGGCCATCACAGAGCCCTCCGAGGCACACTCATTTCAGGTGCAACGTGGATCCACATCGCCGATCATCCAAAAGATAAGTCGGGGGCCAGGGCCTGGAGATGAGAGAATAGTGGGTTGGTAGTTCTTGGGGCAGATTTAAAAATTGGCAGTGGGAAAAGCAATCTTCTCCAAGGGCCTCTTAGGACAGGTAAAGGGAGAGGCTCTACTTTTGATGGCAGATGTCAGGCCGGCAGTGCAGAACAGCTCCGGTGTGTGCCGTGTTCCCTAGTGTGTCTTTGGGGTCCCTTTTGCCCTCTTCCCTCGAGGCCCTCACCACAAGCATGATGTGTCGTGTTTCATGTCCCCCTGTTTGTCACGTTCTGTGTCACGGGTGTCTGCGGGTATTTGTGCCGGAACTGTTCTGCCCTGCCCATGGCCTGCTGCAGTAGGACAAACCGTAGGGAGTGGGAATTTGTAATGTGGGCTGTACTTGGGCTCTGGATGCTGTTCCTAGATTGACATAAGGTGTTTGCAGCTTGTGAGTTACCCTGGTTTTGTTTGACATAAGTTCTAACTTTCTTTCAGGTGCAGATGCATTCCAGGTGTGGCAGAGGGTCAGGGTTAGGAGGTGCCGGGCCTTCTTAGGAGCGCGGTGAGTAGCAGAGTGGTGGGGTTGTGGCCGATGCGGTGCCAAGGTCAGGCACTGATGTTTGGTTCTCTTTAATCTAGCTGTCTGAGAGACACCAGCCCGGTGGCAGCAGGACCTTCCCAGGTGACGAGGTGGCCTTTCTTTGCACCTGACAGGGACCGGCATCCCCAGATGTCTGAGAGATAAGTAGAGGGCTGTGACCCACAGAGGGGATGAAGGCATGGTGCTAGTTTGGGAATGACCGGGAGGGGTTTTTGAGTCCAGTTTGGAGGTGGGGGGTGTTCATGAAGTGGCCCCTTAGGCCCCATAAAAGCCACGTCTCACTTTTGATCGCAGTGCTGAGGAGCGCAGGGCAGAGCAGTCCCGGGGTGTCTCGTGTCCTTTGTCTGTTGTGCATTATGTGTTGTTTGTGTATGCCATGTCTTTTACCTTAGGGGGGCCTGTCAGAAACCTTGGCATCCTTGTTAGCATCTGTGATCTCTGCATTCCTTGGCTTGGCACCCGGGCCATAGAACTTTTGACTGGGGAGCTCAGACAGGCATCAGACTCTCTTCTGTCTTTGGAAGCATCCAGTCAGGTGTCTTGTCAGGTCTTGTTCTGAGCTGTCCGGACAGCTATGCCCCACCTGGATCCATTATGGTGGATTAGGACTTGTAATATTACGAGGTTAGGTAGAGGGTTCTGACCGTAGGATTCCTAGGCATCCATCTTTGCAGTTATTGGAATAAATCATTCAGTTAGCATCTTCTTCCTCCAGGGTTCTCTGAGCCTCATCAGCTGACCATCGGTCTCAGCTCGGTCATCTCCTTTTGCATTCTCTCAGTCCTTGCAGCCATTTTCCTTGCCAAGAGGTTTCTGTTCCTGTTGTGTCCCCGTTGTCTGTCCTGTCCTGTCCTGTCTGTCCTGTGTCACGGGTGTCATCACACATTTGTGCCGGGGCTGCTCTGCCCTGCTGCACAGCCTGGTGCAATAGGAGAAGTCCTGGGGACTTGGCATTTGTAATGTGGGGTGTAGTTGGACTCTAGATGGGATTTGTAGATGGACACATCATATCTGGAGCTCATCAGTTATCCTGCAACAGTGTGACTCTTGTCCTAACTTTTTTTTCAGATTGAGATGGATTAAATCTGTGCCAGAGGGCCCCGTCCCGGGTGAGGGGATTGCCCCGAGCAGGTGAGGCCCCATTTGTCCCTGCAGCAGAAGTGTATGTGGTGACTGTGTTACAGCACTGTTCTTTGTCTTTCTTTTTAGGAAACCAATCTGGATTCCAGCAGCCAAGGTGAGCAGCGGAGAGAAGTGGTTGTTATTGCTCAGCTCTCAAGCACAACAATTTTTCAGCCGATTCATCGTGTCACAAGAGGGATCTGCCCAGTGTCAAGGATGATGTTTGAGATTGAGGCTTCAGGTGAGTTGAGGATTGTGACTGGGAGAGGGAGGGTGAGTAGGTATCCAGTTAGGAGTTCTTGGGAGGGGGTTTGAAGGCAGCAGGGTGAGAAAGGGTGTTTATTTGTTTATTTGAGGGCCCCCCCACACAAGGCTGTTCAGAAGCCTGGCAGAGGCATTCCCATGTCTTGCAGCACACAAGGTCATCCATTGCAGTCACAGCAATGCCATTTAACTTTGCCTTTCTCTTACCCAGGTAGCACCCCTAATGAAGGCCACCGCCTTGGAATCAGGATGAAGCTGGAGCCTGAGGGAGCCAGGCACACTCAGGAAAGGGCAAGTAGCTGCCTTGCAGGGATTTGGCCCGCATAACTCTGGACTCACACTTTGGTTTCGGTTTACTTTATTGTAGCTGACCAAGAGGCTCACAGGCCATCACAGAGCCCTCCGAGGCACACTCATTTCAGGTGCAACGTGGATCCACATCGCCGATCATCCAAAAGATAAGTCGGGGGCCAGGGCCTGGAGATGAGAGAATAGTGGGTTGGTAGTTCTTGGGGCAGATTTAAAAATTGGCAGTGGGAAAAGCAATCTTCTCCAAGGGCCTCTTAGGACAGGTAAAGGGAGAGGCTCTACTTTTGATGGCAGATGTCAGGCGGGCAGTGCAGAACAGCTCCGGTGTGTGCCGTGTTCCCTAGTGTGTCTTTGGGGTCCCTTTTGCCCTCTTCCCTCGAGGCCCTCACCACAAGCATGATGTGTCGTGTTTCATGTCCCCCTGTTTGTCACGTTCTGTGTCACGGGTGTCTGCGGGTATTTGTGCCGGAACTGTTCTGCCCTGCCCATGGCCTGCTGCAGTAGGACAAGCCTTGGGGAGTTGAAATTTGTAATGTGGGCTGTACTTGGGCTCTAGATGCTGTTCCTAGATTGACATAAGGTGTTTGCAGCTTGTGAGTTACCCTGGTGGTGTTTGACATAAGTTCTAACTTTCTTTCAGGTGCAGATGCATTCCAGGTGTGGCAGAGGGTCAGGGTTAGGAGGTGCCGGGCCTTCTTAGGAGCGCGGTGAGTAGCAGAGTGGTGGGGTTTTGGCCGATGCGGTGCCAAGGTCAGGCACTGATGTTTGGTTCTCTTTAATCTAGCTGTCTGAGAGACACCAGCCCGGTGGCAGCAGGACCTTCCCAGGTGACGAGGTGGCCTTTCTTTGCACCTGACAGGGACCGGCATCCCCAGATGTCTGAGAGATAAGTAGAGGGCTGTGACCCACAGAGGGGATGAAGGCATGGTGCTGGTTTGGGAATGACCGGGAGGGGTTTTTGAGTCCAGTTTGGAGGTGGGGGGTGTTCATGAAGTGGCCCCTTAGGCCCCATAAAAGCAAAGTCTCACTTTTGATCGCAGTGCTGAGGTGTGCAGGGCAGAGCAGTCCCGGGGTGTCTCGTGTCCTTTGTCTGTTGTGCATTATGTGTTGTTTGTGTATGCCATGTCTTTTACCTTAGGGGGGCCTGTCAGAAACCTTGGCATCCTTGTTAGCATCTGTGATCTCTGCATTCCTTGGCCTGGCACCCGGGCCATAGAACTTTTGACTGGGGAGCTCAGACAGGCATCAGACTCTCTTCTGTCTTTGGAAGCATCCAGTCAGGTGTCTTGTCAGGTCTTGTTCTGAGCTGTCCGGACAGCTATGCCCCACCTGGATCCATTATGGTGGATTAGGACTTGTAATATTACGAGGTTAGGTAGAGGGTTCTGACCGTAGGATTCCTAGGCATCCATCTTTGCAGTTATTGGAATAAATCCTTCAGTTAGCATCTTCTTCCTCCAGGGTTCTCTGAGCCTCATCAGCTGACCATCGGTCTCAGCTCGGTCATCTCCTTTTGCATTCTCTCAGTCCTTGCAGCCATTTTCCTTGCCAAGAGGTTTCTGTTCCTGTTGTGTCCCCGTTGTCTGTCCTGTCCTGTCCTGCCTGTCCTGTGTCACGGGTGTCATCACACATTTGTGCCGGGGCTGCTCTGCCCTGCCGCACAGCCTGGTGCAATAGGAGAAGTCCTGGGGACTTGGCATTTGTAATGTGGGGTGTAGTTGGACTCTAGATGGGATTTGTAGATGGACGCATCATATCTGGAGCTCTTCAGTTATCCTGCAACAGTGTGACTCTTGTCCTAACTTTTTTTTCAGATTGAGATGGATTAAATCTGTGCCAGGGGGCCCCATCCCGGGTGAGGGGATTGCCCCGAGCAGGTGAGGCCCCATTTGTCTCTGCAGCAGAAGTGTGTATGGTGACTGTGTTACAGCTCTGTTCTTTGTCTTTCTTTTTAGGAAATAAATCTGGATTCCAGCAGCCAAGGTGGGCAGCGGAGAGAAGTGGTTGTTATTGCTCAGCTCTGAAGCACAACAATTTTTCAGCAGATTGGTCGTGTCACAAGAGGGATCTGCCCAGTGTCAAGGATGATGTTTGAGATTGAGGCTTCAGGTGAGTTGAGGATTGTTACTGGGAGAGGGAGGGTGTTCAGGTATCCAGTTAGGAGTTCTTGGGAGGGGGTTTGCAGGCAGCAGGGTGAGAAAGGGTGTTTATTTGTTTATTTGAGGGCTCCCCCCCACACAAGGCTGTTCAGAAGCCTAGCAGAGGCATTGCCATGTCTTACAGCACACAAGGTCATCCACTGCAGTCACAGCAATGCCATTTAACTTTGCCTTTCTCTAACCCAGGTGCCACTCCTAATGAAGGCCACCGCCTTGGAATCAGGATGAAGCTGGAGCCTGAGGGAGCCAGGCACGCTCAGGAAAGGGCAAGTAGCTGCCTGTGTGGGATTTGACCCACATAAGTCTGAACTCATACTTTGGTTTTGGTTTTCTTTATTGCAGCTGACCGAGAGGCTCACAGGCCATCACAGAGCCCTCCGAGGCAGACTCATTTCAGGTGCAACGTGGATCCACATCGCCGATCATCCAAAAGATAAGTCGGGAGCCACGGCCTGGAGAGGGGAGAGTATCAGGTTGGGAGTTCTTGCGCCAGATTTAAAAATTGGCTGTGGGAAAAGCAGTCTTCTCCAAGGGCCTCTTAGGACAGGTAAAGGGAGAGGCTCTACTTTTGATGGCAGATGTCAGGCGGGCAGTGCAGAACAGCTCTGGTCTGTCTGGTGTTGTCTCGTGTGCCGTGTTACCTGGTGTGTCTTTGGGGTCCCTTTTGCCTTCTCCCCTCGAGACCCTCACCACAAGCATGATGTGTCATGTTTCTTGTCCCCCCTGTTTGTCACGTTCTGTGTCACGGGTGTGTACACACGTTTGTGCCGGAGCTGTTCTGCCCTGCCGTGTAGCCTGCTGCAGTACGACAAACCGTAGGGAGTGGGAATTTGTAATGTGGGGTGTACTTGGGCTCTGGATGCTGTTCCTAGATTGACATAAGGTGTTTGCAGCTTGTGAGTTACCCTGGTTTTGTTTGACATAAGTTCTAACTTTCTTTCAGGTGCAGATGCATTCCAGGTGTGGCAGAGGGTCAGGGTTAGGAGGTGCCGGGCCTTCTTAGGAGCGCGGTGAGTAGCAGAGTGGTGGGGTTTTGGCCGATGCGGTGCCAAGGTCAGGCACTGATGTTTGGTTCTCTTTAATCTAGCTGTCTGAGAGACACCAGCCCGGTGGCAGCAGGACCTTCCCAGGTGACGAGGTGGCCTTTCTTTGCACCTGACAGGGACCGGCATCCCCAGATGTCTGAGAGATAAGTAGAGGGCTGTGACCCACAGAGGGGATGAAGGCATGGTGCTAGTTTGGGAATGACCGGGAGGGGTTTTTGAGTCCAGTTTGGAGGTGGGGGGTGTTCATTAAGTGGCCCCTTAGGCCCCATAAAAGCCACGTCTCACTTTTGATCGCAGTGCTGAGGAGCGCAGGGCAGAGCAGTCCCGGGGTGTCTCGTGTCCTTTGTCTCTTGTGCATTATGTGTTGTTTGTGTATGCCATGTCTTTTACCTTAGGGGGGCCTGTCAGAAACCTTGGCATCCTTGTTAGCATCTGTGATCTCTGCATTCCTTGGCTTGGCACCCGGGCCATAGAACTTTTGACTGGGGAGCTCAGACAGGCATCAGACTCTCTTCTGTCTTTGGAAGCATCCAGTCAGGTGTCTTGTCAGGTCTTGTTCTGAGCTGTCCGGACAGCTATGCCCCACCTGGATCCATTATGGTGGATTAGGACTTGTAATATTACGAGGTTAGGTAGAGGGTTCTGACCGTAGGATTCCTAGGCATCCATCTTTGCAGTTATTGGAATAAATCATTCAGTTAGCATCTTCTTCCTCCAGGGTTCTCTGAGCCTCATCAGCTGACCATCGGTCTCAGCTCGGTCATCTCCTTTTGCATTCTCTCAGTCCTTGCAGCCATTTTCCTTGCCAAGAGGTTTCTGTTCCTGTTGTGTCCCCGTTGTCTGTCCTGTCCTGTCCTGTCTGTCCTGTGTCACGGGTGTCATCACACATTTGTGCCGGGGCTGCTCTGCCCTGCCGCACAGCCTGGTGCAATAGGAGAAGTCCTGGGGACTTGGCATTTGTAATGTGGGGTGTAGTTGGACTCTAGATGGGATTTGTAGATGGACACATCATATCTGGAGCTCATCAGTTATCCTGCAACAGTGTGACTCTTGTCCTAACTTTTTTTTCAGATTGAGATGGATTAAATCTGTGCCAGAGGGCCCCGTCCCGGGTGAGGGGATTGCCCCGAGCAGGTGAGGCCCCATTTGTCCCTGCAGCAGAAGTGTATGTGGTGACTGTGTTACAGCACTGTTCTTTGTCTTTCTTTTTAGGAAACCAATCTGGATTCCAGCAGCCAAGGTGAGCAGCGGAGAGAAGTGGTTGTTATTGCTCAGCTCTCAAGCACAACAATTTTTCAGCCGATTCATCGTGTCACAAGAGGGATCTGCCCAGTGTCAAGGATGATGTTTGAGATTGAGGCTTCAGGTGAGTTGAGGATTGTGACTGGGAGAGGGAGGGTGAGTAGGTATCCAGTTAGGAGTTCTTGGGAGGGGGTTTGAAGGCAGCAGGGTGAGAAAGGGTGTTTATTTGTTTATTTGAGGGCTCCCCCCCACACAAGGCTGTTCAGAAGCCTAGCAGAGGCATTCCCATGTCTTGCAGCACACAAGGTCATCCATTGCAGTCACAGCAATGCCATTTAACTTTGCCTTTCTCTTACCCAGGTAGCACCCCTAATGAAGGCCACCGCCTTGGAATCAGGATGAAGCTGGAGCCTGAGGGAGCCAGGCACACTCAGGAAAGGGCAAGTAGCTGCCTTGCAGGGATTTGGCCCGCATAACTCTGGACTCACACTTTGGTTTCGGTTTACTTTATTGTAGCTGACCAAGAGGCTCACAGGCCATCACAGAGCCCTCCGAGGCACACTCATTTCAGGTGCAACGTGGATCCACATCGCCGATCATCCAAAAGATAAGTCGGGGGCCAGGGCCTGGAGATGAGAGAATAGTGGGTTGGTAGTTCTTGGGGCAGATTTAAAAATTGGCAGTGGGAAAAGCAATCTTCTCCAAGGGCCTCTTAGGACAGGTAAAGGGAGAGGCTCTACTTTTGATGGCAGATGTCAGGCCGGCAGTGCAGAACAGCTCCGGTGTGTGCCGTGTTCCCTAGTGTGTCTTTGGGGTCCCTTTTGCCCTCTTCCCTCGAGGCCCTCACCACAAGCATGATGTGTCGTGTTTCATGTCCCCCTGTTTGTCACGTTCTGTGTCACGGGTGTCTGCGGGTATTTGTGCCGGAACTGTTCTGCCCTGCCCATGGCCTGCTGCAGTAGGACAAACCGTAGGGAGTGGGAATTTGTAATGTGGGCTGTACTTGGGCTCTGGATGCTGTTCCTAGATTGACATAAGGTGTTTGCAGCTTGTGAGTTACCCTGGTTTTGTTTGACATAAGTTCTAACTTTCTTTCAGGTGCAGATGCATTCCAGGTGTGGCAGAGGGTCAGGGTTAGGAGGTGCCGGGCCTTCTTAGGAGCGCGGTGAGTAGCAGAGTGGTGGGGTTGTGGCCGATGCGGTGCCAAGGTCAGGCACTGATGTTTGGTTCTCTTTAATCTAGCTGTCTGAGAGACACCAGCCCGGTGGCAGCAGGACCTTCCCAGGTGACGAGGTGGCCTTTCTTTGCACCTGACAGGGACCGGCATCCCCAGATGTCTGAGAGATAAGTAGAGGGCTGTGACCCACAGAGGGGATGAAGGCATGGTGCTAGTTTGGGAATGACCGGGAGGGGTTTTTGAGTCCAGTTTGGAGGTGGGGGGTGTTCATGAAGTGGCCCCTTAGGCCCCATAAAAGCCACGTCTCACTTTTGATCGCAGTGCTGAGGAGCGCAGGGCAGAGCAGTCCCGGGGTGTCTCGTGTCCTTTGTCTCTTGTGCATTATGTGTTGTTTGTGTATGCCATGTCTTTTACCTTAGGGGGGCCTGTCAGAAACCTTGGCATCCTTGTTAGCATCTGTGATCTCTGCATTCCTTGGCTTGGCACCCGGGCCATAGAACTTTTGACTGGGGAGCTCAGACAGGCATCAGACTCTCTTCTGTCTTTGGAAGCATCCAGTCAGGTGTCTTGTCAGGTCTTGTTCTGAGCTGTCCGGACAGCTATGCCCCACCTGGATCCATTATGGTGGATTAGGACTTGTAATATTACGAGGTTAGGTAGAGGGTTCTGACCGTAGGATTCCTAGGCATCCATCTTTGCAGTTATTGGAATAAATCATTCAGTTAGCATCTTCTTCCTCCAGGGTTCTCTGAGCCTCATCAGCTGACCATCGGTCTCAGCTCGGTCATCTCCTTTTGCATTCTCTCAGTCCTTGCAGCCATTTTCCTTGCCAAGAGGTTTCTGTTCCTGTTGTGTCCCCGTTGTCTGTCCTGTCCTGTCCTGTCTGTCCTGTGTCACGGGTGTCATCACACATTTGTGCCGGGGCTGCTCTGCCCTGCCGCACAGCCTGGTGCAATAGGAGAAGTCCTGGGGACTTGGCATTTGTAATGTGGGGTGTAGTTGGACTCTAGATGGGATTTGTAGATGGACACATCATATCTGGAGCTCATCAGTTATCCTGCAACAGTGTGACTCTTGTCCTAACTTTTTTTTCAGATTGAGATGGATTAAATCTGTGCCAGAGGGCCCCGTCCCGGGTGAGGGGATTGCCCCGAGCAGGTGAGGCCCCATTTGTCCCTGCAGCAGAAGTGTATGTGGTGACTGTGTTACAGCACTGTTCTTTGTCTTTCTTTTTAGGAAACCAATCTGGATTCCAGCAGCCAAGGTGAGCAGCGGAGAGAAGTGGTTGTTATTGCTCAGCTCTCAAGCACAACAATTTTTCAGCCGATTCATCGTGTCACAAGAGGGATCTGCCCAGTGTCAAGGATGATGTTTGAGATTGAGGCTTCAGGTGAGTTGAGGATTGTGACTGGGAGAGGGAGGGTGAGTAGGTATCCAGTTAGGAGTTCTTGGGAGGGGGTTTGAAGGCAGCAGGGTGAGAAAGGGTGTTTATTTGTTTATTTGAGGGCTCCCCCCCACACAAGGCTGTTCAGAAGCCTAGCAGAGGCATTCCCATGTCTTGCAGCACACAAGGTCATCCATTGCAGTCACAGCAATGCCATTTAACTTTGCCTTTCTCTTACCCAGGTAGCACCCCTAATGAAGGCCACCGCCTTGGAATCAGGATGAAGCTGGAGCCTGAGGGAGCCAGGCACACTCAGGAAAGGGCAAGTAGCTGCCTTGCAGGGATTTGGCCCGCATAACTCTGGACTCACACTTTGGTTTCGGTTTACTTTATTGTAGCTGACCAAGAGGCTCACAGGCCATCACAGAGCCCTCCGAGGCACACTCATTTCAGGTGCAACGTGGATCCACATCGCCGATCATCCAAAAGATAAGTCGGGGGCCAGGGCCTGGAGATGAGAGAATAGTGGGTTGGTAGTTCTTGGGGCAGATTTAAAAATTGGCAGTGGGAAAAGCAATCTTCTCCAAGGGCCTCTTAGGACAGGTAAAGGGAGAGGCTCTACTTTTGATGGCAGATGTCAGGCCGGCAGTGCAGAACAGCTCCGGTGTGTGCCGTGTTCCCTAGTGTGTCTTTGGGGTCCCTTTTGCCCTCTTCCCTCGAGGCCCTCACCACAAGCATGATGTGTCGTGTTTCATGTCCCCCTGTTTGTCACGTTCTGTGTCACGGGTGTCTGCGGGTATTTGTGCCGGAACTGTTCTGCCCTGCCCATGGCCTGCTGCAGTAGGACAAACCGTAGGGAGTGGGAATTTGTAATGTGGGCTGTACTTGGGCTCTGGATGCTGTTCCTAGATTGACATAAGGTGTTTGCAGCTTGTGAGTTACCCTGGTTTTGTTTGACATAAGTTCTAACTTTCTTTCAGGTGCAGATGCATTCCAGGTGTGGCAGAGGGTCAGGGTTAGGAGGTGCCGGGCCTTCTTAGGAGCGCGGTGAGTAGCAGAGTGGTGGGGTTTTGGCCGATGCGGTGCCAAGGTCAGGCACTGATGTTTGGTTCTCTTTAATCTAGCTGTCTGAGAGACACCAGCCCGGTGGCAGCAGGACCTTCCCAGGTGACGAGGTGGCCTTTCTTTGCACCTGACAGGGACCGGCATCCCCAGATGTCTGAGAGATAAGTAGAGGGCTGTGACCCACAGAGGGGATGAAGGCATGGTGCTAGTTTGGGAATGACCGGGAGGGGTTTTTGAGTCCAGTTTGGAGGTGGGGGGTGTTCATGAAGTGGCCCCTTAGGCCCCATAAAAGCCACGTCTCACTTTTGATCGCAGTGCTGAGGAGCGCAGGGCAGAGCAGTCCCGGGGTGTCTCGTGTCCTTTGTCTCTTGTGCATTATGTGTTGTTTGTGTATGCCATGTCTTTTACCTTAGGGGGGCCTGTCAGAAACCTTGGCATCCTTGTTAGCATCTGTGATCTCTGCATTCCTTGGCTTGGCACCCGGGCCATAGAACTTTTGACTGGGGAGCTCAGACAGGCATCAGACTCTCTTCTGTCTTTGGAAGCATCCAGTCAGGTGTCTTGTCAGGTCTTGTTCTGAGCTGTCCGGACAGCTATGCCCCACCTGGATCCATTATGGTGGATTAGGACTTGTAATATTACGAGGTTAGGTAGAGGGTTCTGACCGTAGGATTCCTAGGCATCCATCTTTGCAGTTATTGGAATAAATCCTTCAGTTAGCATCTTCTTCCTCCAGGGTTCTCTGAGCCTCATCAGCTGACCATCGGTCTCAGCTCGGTCATCTCCTTTTGCATTCTCTCAGTCCTTGCAGCCATTTTCCTTGCCAAGAGGTTTCTGTTCCTGTTGTGTCCCCGTTGTCTGTCCTGTCCTGTCCTGTCTGTCCTGTGTCACGGGTGTCATCACACATTTGTGCCGGGGCTGCTCTGCCCTGCCGCACAGCCTGGTGCAATAGGAGAAGTCCTGGGGACTTGGCATTTGTAATGTGGGGTGTAGTTGGACTCTAGATGGGATTTGTAGATGGACACATCATATCTGGAGCTCATCAGTTATCCTGCAACAGTGTGACTCTTGTCCTAACTTTTTTTTCAGATTGAGATGGATTAAATCTGTGCCAGAGGGCCCCGTCCCGGGTGAGGGGATTGCCCCGAGCAGGTGAGGCCCCATTTGTCCCTGCAGCAGAAGTGTATGTGGTGACTGTGTTACAGCACTGTTCTTTGTCTTTCTTTTTAGGAAACCAATCTGGATTCCAGCAGCCAAGGTGAGCAGCGGAGAGAAGTGGTTGTTATTGCTCAGCTCTCAAGCACAACAATTTTTCAGCCGATTCATCGTGTCACAAGAGGGATCTGCCCAGTGTCAAGGATGATGTTTGAGATTGAGGCTTCAGGTGAGTTGAGGATTGTGACTGGGAGAGGGAGGGTGAGTAGGTATCCAGTTAGGAGTTCTTGGGAGGGGGTTTGAAGGCAGCAGGGTGAGAAAGGGTGTTTATTTGTTTATTTGAGGGCCCCCCCACACAAGGCTGTTCAGAAGCCTGGCAGAGGCATTCCCATGTCTTGCAGCACACAAGGTCATCCATTGCAGTCACAGCAATGCCATTTAACTTTGCCTTTCTCTTACCCAGGTAGCACCCCTAATGAAGGCCACCGCCTTGGAATCAGGATGAAGCTGGAGCCTGAGGGAGCCAGGCACACTCAGGAAAGGGCAAGTAGCTGCCTTGCAGGGATTTGGCCCGCATAACTCTGGACTCACACTTTGGTTTCGGTTTACTTTATTGTAGCTGACCAAGAGGCTCACAGGCCATCACAGAGCCCTCCGAGGCACACTCATTTCAGGTGCAACGTGGATCCACATCGCCGATCATCCAAAAGATAAGTCGGGGGCCAGGGCCTGGAGATGAGAGAATAGTGGGTTGGTAGTTCTTGGGGCAGATTTAAAAATTGGCAGTGGGAAAAGCAATCTTCTCCAAGGGCCTCTTAGGACAGGTAAAGGGAGAGGCTCTACTTTTGATGGCAGATGTCAGGCGGGCAGTGCAGAACAGCTCCGGTGTGTGCCGTGTTCCCTAGTGTGTCTTTGGGGTCCCTTTTGCCCTCTTCCCTCGAGGCCCTCACCACAAGCATGATGTGTCGTGTTTCATGTCCCCCTGTTTGTCACGTTCTGTGTCACGGGTGTCTGCGGGTATTTGTGCCGGAACTGTTCTGCCCTGCCCATGGCCTGCTGCAGTAGGACAAGCCTTGGGGAGTTGAAATTTGTAATGTGGGGTGTACTTGGGCTCTAGATGCTGTTCCTAGATTGACATAAGGTGTTTGCAGCTTGTGAGTTACCCTGGTTTTGTTTGACATAAGTTCTAACTTTCTTTCAGGTGCAGATGCATTCCAGGTGTGGCAGAGGGTCAGGGTTAGGAGGTGCCGGGCCTTCTTAGGAGCGCGGTGAGTAGCAGAGTGGTGGGGTTTTGGCCGATGCGGTGCCAAGGTCAGGCACTGATGTTTGGTTCTCTTTAATCTAGCTGTCTGAGAGACACCAGCCCGGTGGCAGCAGGACCTTCCCAGGTGACGAGGTGGCCTTTCTTTGCACCTGACAGGGACCGGCATCCCCAGATGTCTGAGAGATAAGTAGAGGGCTGTGACCCACAGAGGGGATGAAGGCATGGTGCTGGTTTGGGAATGACCGGGAGGGGTTTTTGAGTCCAGTTTGGAGGTGGGGGGTGTTCATGAAGTGGCCCCTTAGGCCCCATAAAAGCAAAGTCTCACTTTTGATCGCAGTGCTGAGGTGTGCAGGGCAGAGCAGTCCCGGGGTGTCTCGTGTCCTTTGTCTGTTGTGCATTATGTGTTGTTTGTGTATGCCATGTCTTTTACCTTAGGGGGGCCTGTCAGAAACCTTGGCATCCTTGTTAGCATCTGTGATCTCTGCATTCCTTGGCCTGGCACCCGGGCCATAGAACTTTTGACTGGGGAGCTCAGACAGGCATCAGACTCTCTTCTGTCTTTGGAAGCATCCAGTCAGGTGTCTTGTCAGGTCTTGTTCTGAGCTGTCCGGACAGCTATGCCCCACCTGGATCCATTATGGTGGATTAGGACTTGTAATATTACGAGGTTAGGTAGAGGGTTCTGACCGTAGGATTCCTAGGCATCCATCTTTGCAGTTATTGGAATAAATCCTTCAGTTAGCATCTTCTTCCTCCAGGGTTCTCTGAGCCTCATCAGCTGACCATCGGTCTCAGCTCGGTCATCTCCTTTTGCATTCTCTCAGTCCTTGCAGCCATTTTCCTTGCCAAGAGGTTTCTGTTTCTGTTGTGTCCCCGTTGTCTGTCCTGTCCTGTCCTGCCTGTCCTGTGTCACGGGTGTCATCACACATTTGTGCCGGGGCTGCTCTGCCCTGCCGCACAGCCTGGTGCAATAGGAGAAGTCCTGGGGACTTGGCATTTGTAATGTGGGGTGTAGTTGGACTCTAGATGGGATTTGTAGATGGACGCATCATATCTGGAGCTCTTCAGTTATCCTGCAACAGTGTGACTCTTGTCCTAACTTTTTTTTCAGATTGAGATGGATTAAATCTGTGCCAGGGGGCCCCATCCCGGGTGAGGGGATTGCCCCGAGCAGGTGAGGCCCCATTTGTCCCTGCAGCAGAAGTGTATGTGGTGACTGTGTTACAGCACTGTTCTTTGTCTTTCTTTTTAGGAAACCAATCTGGATTCCAGCAGCCAAGGTGAGCAGCGGAGAGAAGTGGTTGTTATTGCTCAGCTCTCAAGCACAACAATTTTTCAGCCGATTCATCGTGTCACAAGAGGGATCTGCCCAGTGTCAAGGATGATGTTTGAGATTGAGGCTTCAGGTGAGTTGAGGATTGTGACTGGGAGAGGGAGGGTGAGTAGGTATCCAGTTAGGAGTTCTTGGGAGGGGGTTTGAAGGCAGCAGGGTGAGAAAGGGTGTTTATTTGTTTATTTGAGGGCCCCCCCACACAAGGCTGTTCAGAAGCCTAGCAGAGGCATTGCCATGTCTTACAGCACACAAGGTCATCCACTGCAGTCACAGCAATGCCATTTAACTTTGCCTTTCTCTAACCCAGGTGCCACTCCTAATGAAGGCCACCGCCTTGGAATCAGGATGAAGCTGGAGCCTGAGGGAGCCAGGCACGCTCAGGAAAGGGCAAGTAGCTGCCTGTGTGGGATTTGACCCACATAAGTCTGAACTCATACTTTGGTTTTGGTTTTCTTTATTGCAGCTGACCGAGAGGCTCACAGGCCATCACAGAGCCCTCCGAGGCAGACTCATTTCAGGTGCAACGTGGATCCACATCGCCGATCATCCAAAAGATAAGTCGGGAGCCACGGCCTGGAGAGGGGAGAGTATCAGGTTGGGAGTTCTTGCGCCAGATTTAAAAATTGGCTGTGGGAAAAGCAGTCTTCTCCAAGGGCCTCTTAGGACAGGTAAAGGGAGAGGCTCTACTTTTGATGGCAGATGTCAGGCGGGCAGTGCAGAACAGCTCTGGTCTGTCTGGTGTTGTCTCGTGTGCCGTGTTACCTGGTGTGTCTTTGGGGTCCCTTTTGCCTTCTCCCCTCGAGACCCTCACCACAAGCATGATGTGTCATGTTTCTTGTCCCCCCTGTTTGTCACGTTCTGTGTCACGGGTGTGTACACACGTTTGTGCCGGAGCTGTTCTGCCCTGCCGTGTAGCCTGCTGCAGTACGACAAACCGTAGGGAGTGGGAATTTGTAATGTGGGGTGTACTTGGGCTCTGGATGCTGTTCCTAGATTGACATAAGGTGTTTGCAGCTTGTGAGTTACCCTGGTTTTGTTTGACATAAGTTCTAACTTTCTTTCAGGTGCAGATGCATTCCAGGTGTGGCAGAGGGTCAGGGTTAGGAGGTGCCGGGCCTTCTTAGGAGCGCGGTGAGTAGCAGAGTGGTGGGGTTTTGGCCGATGCGGTGCCAAGGTCAGGCACTGATGTTTGGTTCTCTTTAATCTAGCTGTCTGAGAGACACCGGCCCGGTGGCAGCAGGACCTTCCCAGGTGACGAGGTGGCCTTTCTTTGCACCTGACAGGGACCGGCATCCCCAGATGTCTGAGAGATAAGTAGAGGGCTGTGACCCACAGAGGGGATGAAGGCATGGTGCTAGTTTGGGAATGACCGGGAGGGGTTTTTGAGTCCAGTTTGGAGGTGGGGGGTGTTCATGAAGTGGCCCCTTAGGCCCCATAAAAGCCACGTCTCACTTTTGATCGCAGTGCTGAGGAGCGCAGGGCAGAGCAGTCCCGGGGTGTCTCGTGTCCTTTGTCTCTTGTGCATTATGTGTTGTTTGTGTATGCCATGTCTTTTACCTTAGGGGGGCCTGTCAGAAACCTTGGCATCCTTGTTAGCATCTGTGATCTCTGCATTCCTTGGCTTGGCACCCGGGCCATAGAACTTTTGACTGGGGAGCTCAGACAGGCATCAGACTCTCTTCTGTCTTTGGAAGCATCCAGTCAGGTGTCTTGTCAGGTCTTGTTCTGAGCTGTCCGGACAGCTATGCCCCACCTGGATCCATTATGGTGGATTAGGACTTGTAATATTACGAGGTTAGGTAGAGGGTTCTGACCGTAGGATTCCTAGGCATCCATCTTTGCAGTTATTGGAATAAATCCTTCAGTTAGCATCTTCTTCCTCCAGGGTTCTCTGAGCCTCATCAGCTGACCATCGGTCTCAGCTCGGTCATCTCCTTTTGCATTCTCTCAGTCCTTGCAGCCATTTTCCTTGCCAAGAGGTTTCTGTTCCTGTTGTGTCCCCGTTGTCTGTCCTGTCCTGTCCTGTCTGTCCTGTGTCACGGGTGTCATCACACATTTGTGCCGGGGCTGCTCTGCCCTGCCGCACAGCCTGGTGCAATAGGAGAAGTCCTGGGGACTTGGCATTTGTAATGTGGGGTGTAGTTGGACTCTAGATGGGATTTGTAGATGGACACATCATATCTGGAGCTCATCAGTTATCCTGCAACAGTGTGACTCTTGTCCTAACTTTTTTTTCAGATTGAGATGGATTAAATCTGTGCCAGGGGGCCCCGTCCCGGGTGAGGGGATTGCCCCGAGCAGGTGAGGCCCCATTTGTCCCTGCAGCAGAAGTGTGTATGGTGACTGTGTTACAGCACTGTTCTTTGTCTTTCTTTTTAGGAAACCAATCTGGATTCCAGCAGCCAAGGTGAGCAGCGGAGAGAAGTGGTTGTTATTGCTCAGCTCTCAAGCACAACAATTTTTCAGCCGATTCATCGTGTCACAAGAGGGATCTGCCCAGTGTCAAGGATGATGTTTGAGATTGAGGCTTCAGGTGAGTTGAGGATTGTGACTGGGAGAGGGAGGGTGAGTAGGTATCCAGTTAGGAGTTCTTGGGAGGGGGTTTGAAGGCAGCAGGGTGAGAAAGGGTGTTTATTTGTTTATTTGAGGGCCCCCCCACACAAGGCTGTTCAGAAGCCTAGCAGAGGCATTCCCATGTCTTGCAGCACACAAGGTCATCCATTGCAGTCACAGCAATGCCATTTAACTTTGCCTTTCTCTTACCCAGGTAGCACCCCTAATGAAGGCCACCGCCTTGGAATCAGGATGAAGCTGGAGCCTGAGGGAGCCAGGCACACTCAGGAAAGGGCAAGTAGCTGCCTTGCAGGGATTTGGCCCGCATAACTCTGGACTCACACTTTGGTTTCGGTTTACTTTATTGTAGCTGACCAAGAGGCTCACAGGCCATCACAGAGCCCTCCGAGGCACACTCATTTCAGGTGCAACGTGGATCCACATCGCCGATCATCCAAAAGATAAGTCGGGGGCCAGGGCCTGGAGATGAGAGAATAGTGGGTTGGTAGTTCTTGGGGCAGATTTAAAAATTGGCAGTGGGAAAAGCAATCTTCTCCAAGGGCCTCTTAGGACAGGTAAAGGGAGAGGCTCTACTTTTGATGGCAGATGTCAGGCCGGCAGTGCAGAACAGCTCCGGTGTGTGCCGTGTTCCCTAGTGTGTCTTTGGGGTCCCTTTTGCCCTCTTCCCTCGAGGCCCTCACCACAAGCATGATGTGTCGTGTTTCATGTCCCCCTGTTTGTCACGTTCTGTGTCACGGGTGTCTGCGGGTATTTGTGCCGGAACTGTTCTGCCCTGCCCATGGCCTGCTGCAGTAGGACAAGCCTTGGGGAGTTGAAATTTGTAATGTGGGCTGTACTTGGGCTCTAGATGCTGTTCCTAGATTGACATAAGGTGTTTGCAGCTTGTGAGTTACCCTGGTTTTGTTTGACATAAGTTCTAACTTTCTTTCAGGTGCAGATGCATTCCAGGTGTGGCAGAGGGTCAGGGTTAGGAGGTGCCGGGCCTTCTTAGGAGCGCGGTGAGTAGCAGAGTGGTGGGGTTTTGGCCGATGCGGTGCCAAGGTCAGGCACTGATGTTTGGTTCTCTTTAATCTAGCTGTCTGAGAGACACCAGCCCGGTGGCAGCAGGACCTTCCCAGGTGACGAGGTGGCCTTTCTTTGCACCTGACAGGGACCGGCATCCCCAGATGTCTGAGAGATAAGTAGAGGGCTGTGACCCACAGAGGGGATGAAGGCATGGTGCTGGTTTGGGAATGACCGGGAGGGGTTTTTGAGTCCAGTTTGGAGGTGGGGGGTGTTCATGAAGTGGCCCCTTAGGCCCCATAAAAGCAAAGTCTCACTTTTGATCGCAGTGCTGAGGTGTGCAGGGCAGAGCAGTCCCGGGGTGTCTCGTGTCCTTTGTCTGTTGTGCATTATGTGTTGTTTGTGTATGCCATGTCTTTTACCTTAGGGGGGCCTGTCAGAAACCTTGGCATCCTTGTTAGCATCTGTGATCTCTGCATTCCTTGGCCTGGCACCCGGGCCATAGAACTTTTGACTGGGGAGCTCAGACAGGCATCAGACTCTCTTCTGTCTTTGGAAGCATCCAGTCAGGTGTCTTGTCAGGTCTTGTTCTGAGCTGTCCGGACAGCTATGCCCCACCTGGATCCATTATGGTGGATTAGGACTTGTAATATTACGAGGTTAGGTAGAGGGTTCTGACCGTAGGATTCCTAGGCATCCATCTTTGCAGTTATTGGAATAAATCCTTCAGTTAGCATCTTCTTCCTCCAGGGTTCTCTGAGCCTCATCAGCTGACCATCGGTCTCAGCTCGGTCATCTCCTTTTGCATTCTCTCAGTCCTTGCAGCCATTTTCCTTGCCAAGAGGTTTCTGTTCCTGTTGTGTCCCCGTTGTCTGTCCTGTCCTGTCCTGCCTGTCCTGTGTCACGGGTGTCATCACACATTTGTGCCGGGGCTGCTCTGCCCTGCCGCACAGCCTGGTGCAATAGGAGAAGTCCTGGGGACTTGGCATTTGTAATGTGGGGTGTAGTTGGACTCTAGATGGGATTTGTAGATGGACGCATCATATCTGGAGCTCTTCAGTTATCCTGCAACAGTGTGACTCTTGTCCTAACTTTTTTTTCAGATTGAGATGGATTAAATCTGTGCCAGGGGGCCCCATCCCGGGTGAGGGGATTGCCCCGAGCAGGTGAGGCCCCATTTGTCTCTGCAGCAGAAGTGTGTATGGTGACTGTGTTACAGCTCTGTTCTTTGTCTTTCTTTTTAGGAAATAAATCTGGATTCCAGCAGCCAAGGTGGGCAGCGGAGAGAAGTGGTTGTTATTGCTCAGCTCTGAAGCACAACAATTTTTCAGCAGATTGGTCGTGTCACAAGAGGGATCTGCCCAGTGTCAAGGATGATGTTTGAGATTGAGGCTTCAGGTGAGTTGAGGATTGTTACTGGGAGAGGGAGGGTGTTCAGGTATCCAGTTAGGAGTTCTTGGGAGGGGGTTTGCAGGCAGCAGGGTGAGAAAGGGTGTTTATTTGTTTATTTGAGGGCTCCCCCCCACACAAGGCTGTTCAGAAGCCTAGCAGAGGCATTGCCATGTCTTACAGCACACAAGGTCATCCACTGCAGTCACAGCAATGCCATTTAACTTTGCCTTTCTCTAACCCAGGTGCCACTCCTAATGAAGGCCACCGCCTTGGAATCAGGATGAAGCTGGAGCCTGAGGGAGCCAGGCACGCTCAGGAAAGGGCAAGTAGCTGCCTGTGTGGGATTTGACCCACATAAGTCTGAACTCATACTTTGGTTTTGGTTTTCTTTATTGCAGCTGACCGAGAGGCTCACAGGCCATCACAGAGCCCTCCGAGGCAGACTCATTTCAGGTGCAACGTGGATCCACATCGCCGATCATCCAAAAGATAAGTCGGGAGCCACGGCCTGGAGATGGGAGAGTATCAGGTTGGGAGTTCTTGCGCCAGATTTAAAAATTGGCTGTGGGAAAAGCAGTCTTCTCCAAGGGCCTCTTAGGACAGGTAAAGGGAGAGGCTCTACTTTTGATGGCAGATGTCAGGCGGGCAGTGCAGAACAGCTCTGGTCTGTCTGGTGTTGTCTCGTGTGCCGTGTTACCTGGTGTGTCTTTGGGGTCCCTTTTGCCTTCTCCCCTCGAGACCCTCACCACAAGCATGATGTGTCGTGTTTCTTGTCCCCCCTGTTTGTCACGTTCTGTGTCACGGGTGTGTACACACGTTTGTGCCGGAGCTGTTCTGCCCTGCCGTGTAGCCTGCTGCAGTACGACAAACCGTAGGGAGTGGGAATTTGTAATGTGGGGTGTACTTGGGCTCTGGATGCTGTTCCTAGATTGACATAAGGTGTTTGCAGCTTGTGAGTTACCCTGGTTTTGTTTGACATAAGTTCTAACTTTCTTTCAGGTGCAGATGCATTCCAGGTGTGGCAGAGGGTCAGGGTTAGGAGGTGCCGGGCCTTCTTAGGAGCGCGGTGAGTAGCAGAGTGGTGGGGTTGTGGCCGATGCGGTGCCAAGGTCAGGCACTGATGTTTGGTTCTCTTTAATCTAGCTGTCTGAGAGACACCGGCCCGGTGGCAGCAGGACCTTCCCAGGTGACGAGGTGGCCTTTCTTTGCACCTGACAGGGACCGGCATCCCCAGATGTCTGAGAGATAAGTAGAGGGCTGTGACCCACAGAGGGGATGAAGGCATGGTGCTAGTTTGGGAATGACCGGGAGGGGTTTTTGAGTCCAGTTTGGAGGTGGGGGGTGTTCATGAAGTGGCCCCTTAGGCCCCATAAAAGCCACGTCTCACTTTTGATCGCAGTGCTGAGGAGCGCAGGGCAGAGCAGTCCCGGGGTGTCTCGTGTCCTTTGTCTGTTGTGCATTATGTGTTGTTTGTGTATGCCATGTCTTTTACCTTAGGGGGGCCTGTCAGAAACCTTGGCATCCTTGTTAGCATCTGTGATCTCTGCATTCCTTGGCTTGGCACCCGGGCCATAGAACTTTTGACTGGGGAGCTCAGACAGGCATCAGACTCTCTTCTGTCTTTGGAAGCATCCAGTCAGGTGTCTTGTCAGGTCTTGTTCTGAGCTGTCCGGACAGCTATGCCCCACCTGGATCCATTATGGTGGATTAGGACTTGTAATATTACGAGGTTAGGTAGAGGGTTCTGACCGTAGGATTCCTAGGCATCCATCTTTGCAGTTATTGGAATAAATCCTTCAGTTAGCATCTTCTTCCTCCAGGGTTCTCTGAGCCTCATCAGCTGACCATCGGTCTCAGCTCGGTCATCTCCTTTTGCATTCTCTCAGTCCTTGCAGCCATTTTCCTTGCCAAGAGGTTTCTGTTCCTGTTGTGTCCCCGTTGTCTGTCCTGTCCTGTCCTGTCTGTCCTGTGTCACGGGTGTCATCACACATTTGTGCCGGGGCTGCTCTGCCCTGCCGCACAGCCTGGTGCAATAGGAGAAGTCCTGGGGACTTGGCATTTGTAATGTGGGGTGTAGTTGGACTCTAGATGGGATTTGTAGATGGACACATCATATCTGGAGCTCATCAGTTATCCTGCAACAGTGTGACTCTTGTCCTAACTTTTTTTTCAGATTGAGATGGATTAAATCTGTGCCAGAGGGCCCCGTCCCGGGTGAGGGGATTGCCCCGAGCAGGTGAGGCCCCATTTGTCCCTGCAGCAGAAGTGTGTATGGTGACTGTGTTACAGCACTGTTCTTTGTCTTTCTTTTTAGGAAACCAATCTGGATTCCAGCAGCCAAGGTGAGCAGCGGAGAGAAGTGGTTGTTATTGCTCAGCTCTCAAGCACAACAATTTTTCAGCCGATTCATCGTGTCACAAGAGGGATCTGCCCAGTGTCAAGGATGATGTTTGAGATTGAGGCTTCAGGTGAGTTGAGGATTGTGACTGGGAGAGGGAGGGTGAGTAGGTATCCAGTTAGGAGTTCTTGGGAGGGGGTTTGAAGGCAGCAGGGTGAGAAAGGGTGTTTATTTGTTTATTTGAGGGCCCCCCCACACAAGGCTGTTCAGAAGCCTAGCAGAGGCATTCCCATGTCTTGCAGCACACAAGGTCATCCATTGCAGTCACAGCAATGCCATTTAACTTTGCCTTTCTCTTACCCAGGTAGCACCCCTAATGAAGGCCACCGCCTTGGAATCAGGATGAAGCTGGAGCCTGAGGGAGCCAGGCACACTCAGGAAAGGGCAAGTAGCTGCCTTGCAGGGATTTGGCCCGCATAACTCTGGACTCACACTTTGGTTTCGGTTTACTTTATTGTAGCTGACCAAGAGGCTCACAGGCCATCACAGAGCCCTCCGAGGCACACTCATTTCAGGTGCAACGTGGATCCACATCGCCGATCATCCAAAAGATAAGTCGGGGGCCAGGGCCTGGAGATGGGAGAGTATCAGGTTGGGAGTTCTTGCGCCAGATTTAAAAATTGGCTGTGGGAAAAGCAGTCTTCTCCAAGGGCCTCTTAGGACAGGTAAAGGGAGAGGCTCTACTTTTGATGGCAGATGTCAGGCGGGCAGTGCAGAACAGCTCTGGTCTGTCTGGTGTTGTCTCGTGTGCCGTGTTACCTGGTGTGTCTTTGGGGTCCCTTTTGCCTTCTCCCCTCGAGACCCTCACCACAAGCATGATGTGTCGTGTTTCTTGTCCCCCCTGTTTGTCACGTTCTGTGTCACGGGTGTGTACACACGTTTGTGCCGGAGCTGTTCTGCCCTGCCGTGTAGCCTGCTGCAGTACGACAAACCGTAGGGAGTGGGAATTTGTAATGTGGGGTGTACTTGGGCTCTGGATGCTGTTCCTAGATTGACATAAGGTGTTTGCAGCTTGTGAGTTACCCTGGTTTTGTTTGACATAAGTTCTAACTTTCTTTCAGGTGCAGATGCATTCCAGGTGTGGCAGAGGGTCAGGGTTAGGAGGTGCCGGGCCTTCTTAGGAGCGCGGTGAGTAGCAGAGTGGTGGGGTTGTGGCCGATGCGGTGCCAAGGTCAGGCACTGATGTTTGGTTCTCTTTAATCTAGCTGTCTGAGAGACACCAGCCCGGTGGCAGCAGGACCTTCCCAGGTGACGAGGTGGCCTTTCTTTGCACCTGACAGGGACCGGCATCCTCAGATGTCTGAGAGATAAGTAGAGGGCTGTGACCCACAGAGGGGATGAAGGCATGGTGCTAGTTTGGGAATGACCGGGAGGGGTTTTTGAGTCCAGTTTGGAGGTGGGGGGTGTTCATTAAGTGGCCCCTTAGGCCCCATAAAAGCCACGTCTCACTTTTGATCGCAGTGCTGAGGAGCGCAGGGCAGAGCAGTCCCGGGGTGTCTCGTGTCCTTTGTCTCTTGTGCATTATGTGTTGTTTGTGTATGCCATGTCTTTTACCTTAGGGGGGCCTGTCAGAAACCTTGGCATCCTTGTTAGCATCTGTGATCTCTGCATTCCTTGGCCTGGCACCCGGGCCATAGAACTTTTGACTGGGGAGCTCAGACAGGCATCAGACTCTCTTCTGTCTTTGGAAGCATCCAGTCAGGTGTCTTGTCAGGTCTTGTTCTGAGCTGTCCGGACAGCTATGCCCCACCTGGATCCATTATGGTGGATTAGGACTTGTAATATTACGAGGTTAGGTAGAGGGTTCTGACCGTAGGATTCCTAGGCATCCATCTTTGCAGTTATTGGAATAAATCATTCAGTTAGCATCTTCTTCCTCCAGGGTTCTCTGAGCCTCATCAGCTGACCATCGGTCTCAGCTCGGTCATCTCCTTTTGCATTCTCTCAGTCCTTGCAGCCATTTTCCTTGCCAAGAGGTTTCTGTTCCTGTTGTGTCCCCGTTGTCTGTCCTGTCCTGTCCTGTCTGTCCTGTGTCACGGGTGTCATCACACATTTGTGCCGGGGCTGCTCTGCCCTGCCGCACAGCCTGGTGCAATAGGAGAAGTCCTGGGGACTTGGCATTTGTAATGTGGGGTGTAGTTGGACTCTAGATGGGATTTGTAGATGGACACATCATATCTGGAGCTCATCAGTTATCCTGCAACAGTGTGACTCTTGTCCTAACTTTTTTTTCAGATTGAGATGGATTAAATCTGTGCCAGAGGGCCCCGTCCCGGGTGAGGGGATTGCCCCGAGCAGGTGAGGCCCCATTTGTCCCTGCAGCAGAAGTGTATGTGGTGACTGTGTTACAGCACTGTTCTTTGTCTTTCTTTTTAGGAAACCAATCTGGATTCCAGCAGCCAAGGTGAGCAGCGGAGAGAAGTGGTTGTTATTGCTCAGCTCTCAAGCACAACAATTTTTCAGCCGATTCATCGTGTCACAAGAGGGATCTGCCCAGTGTCAAGGATGATGTTTGAGATTGAGGCTTCAGGTGAGTTGAGGATTGTGACTGGGAGAGGGAGGGTGAGTAGGTATCCAGTTAGGAGTTCTTGGGAGGGGGTTTGAAGGCAGCAGGGTGAGAAAGGGTGTTTATTTGTTTATTTGAGGGCCCCCCCACACAAGGCTGTTCAGAAGCCTAGCAGAGGCATTCCCATGTCTTGCAGCACACAAGGTCATCCATTGCAGTCACAGCAATGCCATTTAACTTTGCCTTTCTCTTACCCAGGTAGCACCCCTAATGAAGGCCACCGCCTTGGAATCAGGATGAAGCTGGAGCCTGTGGGAGCCAGGCACACTCAGGAAAGGGCAAGTAGCTGCCTTGCAGGGATTTGGCCCGCATAACTCTGGACTCACACTTTGGTTTCGGTTTACTTTATTGTAGCTGACCAAGAGGCTCACAGGCCATCACAGAGCCCTCCGAGGCAGACTCATTTCAGGTGCAACGTGGATCCACATCGCCGATCATCCAAAAGATAAGTCGGGGGCCAGGGCCTGGAGATGAGAGAATAGTGGGTTGGTAGTTCTTGGGGCAGATTTAAAAATTGGCAGTGCGAAAAGCAATCTTCTCCAAGGGCCTCTTAGGACAGGTAAAGGGAGAGGCTCTACTTTTGATGGCAGATGTCAGGCGGGCAGTGCAGAACAGCTCCGGTGTGTGCCGTGTTCCCTAGTGTGTCTTTGGGGTCCCTTTTGCCCTCTTCCCTCGAGGCCCTCACCACAAGCATGATGTGTCGTGTTTCATGTCCCCCTGTTTGTCACGTTCTGTGTCACGGGTGTCTGCGGGTATTTGTGCCGGAACTGTTCTGCCCTGCCCATGGCCTGCTGCAGTAGGACAAGCCTTGGGGAGTTGAAATTTGTAATGTGGGGTGTACTTGGGCTCTAGATGCTGTTCCTAGATTGACATAAGGTGTTTGCAGCTTGTGAGTTACCCTGGTGGTGTTTGACATAAGTTCTAACTTTCTTTCAGGTGCAGATGCATTCCAGGTGTGGCAGAGGGTCAGGGTTAGGAGGTGCCGGGCCTTCTTAGGAGCGCGGTGAGTAGCAGAGTGGTGGGGTTTTGGCCGATGCGGTGCCAAGGTCAGGCACTGATGTTTGGTTCTCTTTAATCTAGCTGTCTGAGAGACACCAGCCCGGTGGCAGCAGGACCTTCCCAGGTGACGAGGTGGCCTTTCTTTGCACCTGACAGGGACCGGCATCCCCAGATGTCTGAGAGATAAGTAGAGGGCTGTGACCCACAGAGGGGATGAAGGCATGGTGCTAGTTTGGGAATGACCGGGAGGGGTTTTTGAGTCCAGTTTGGAGGTGGGGGGTGTTCATGAAGTGGCCCCTTAGGCCCCATAAAAGCCACGTCTCACTTTTGATCGCAGTGCTGAGGAGCGCAGGGCAGAGCAGTCCCGGGGTGTCTCGTGTCCTTTGTCTGTTGTGCATTATGTGTTGTTTGTGTATGCCATGTCTTTTACCTTAGGGGGGCCTGTCAGAAACCTTGGCATCCTTGTTAGCATCTGTGATCTCTGCATTCCTTGGCTTGGCACCCGGGCCATAGAACTTTTGACTGGGGAGCTCAGACAGGCATCAGACTCTCTTCTGTCTTTGGAAGCATCCAGTCAGGTGTCTTGTCAGGTCTTGTTCTGAGCTGTCCGGACAGCTATGCCCCACCTGGATCCATTATGGTGGATTAGGACTTGTAATATTACGAGGTTAGGTAGAGGGTTCTGACCGTAGGATTCCTAGGCATCCATCTTTGCAGTTATTGGAATAAATCCTTCAGTTAGCATCTTCTTCCTCCAGGGTTCTCTGAGCCTCATCAGCTGACCATCGGTCTCAGCTCGGTCATCTCCTTTTGCATTCTCTCAGTCCTTGCAGCCATTTTCCTTGCCAAGAGGTTTCTGTTCCTGTTGTGTCCCCGTTGTCTGTCCTGTCCTGTCCTGTCTGTCCTGTGTCACGGGTGTCATCACACATTTGTGCCGGGGCTGCTCTGCCCTGCCGCACAGCCTGGTGCAATAGGAGAAGTCCTGGGGACTTGGCATTTGTAATGTGGGGTGTAGTTGGACTCTAGATGGGATTTGTAGATGGACACATCATATCTGGAGCTCATCAGTTATCCTGCAACAGTGTGACTCTTGTCCTAACTTTTTTTTCAGATTGAGATGGATTAAATCTGTGCCAGAGGGCCCCGTCCCGGGTGAGGGGATTGCCCCGAGCAGGTGAGGCCCCATTTGTCCCTGCAGCAGAAGTGTGTATGGTGACTGTGTTACAGCACTGTTCTTTGTCTTTCTTTTTAGGAAACCAATCTGGATTCCAGCAGCCAAGGTGAGCAGCGGAGAGAAGTGGTTGTTATTGCTCAGCTCTCAAGCACAACAATTTTTCAGCCGATTCATCGTGTCACAAGAGGGATCTGCCCAGTGTCAAGGATGATGTTTGAGATTGAGGCTTCAGGTGAGTTGAGGATTGTGACTGGGAGAGGGAGGGTGAGTAGGTATCCAGTTAGGAGTTCTTGGGAGGGGGTTTGAAGGCAGCAGGGTGAGAAAGGGTGTTTATTTGTTTATTTGAGGGCCCCCCCACACAAGGCTGTTCAGAAGCCTAGCAGAGGCATTCCCATGTCTTGCAGCACACAAGGTCATCCATTGCAGTCACAGCAATGCCATTTAACTTTGCCTTTCTCTTACCCAGGTAGCACCCCTAATGAAGGCCACCGCCTTGGAATCAGGATGAAGCTGGAGCCTGAGGGAGCCAGGCACACTCAGGAAAGGGCAAGTAGCTGCCTTGCAGGGATTTGGCCCGCATAACTCTGGACTCACACTTTGGTTTCGGTTTACTTTATTGTAGCTGACCAAGAGGCTCACAGGCCATCACAGAGCCCTCCGAGGCACACTCATTTCAGGTGCAACGTGGATCCACATCGCCGATCATCCAAAAGATAAGTCGGGGGCCAGGGCCTGGAGATGGGAGAGTATCAGGTTGGGAGTTCTTGCGCCAGATTTAAAAATTGGCTGTGGGAAAAGCAGTCTTCTCCAAGGGCCTCTTAGGACAGGTAAAGGGAGAGGCTCTACTTTTGATGGCAGATGTCAGGCGGGCAGTGCAGAACAGCTCTGGTCTGTCTGGTGTTGTCTCGTGTGCCGTGTTACCTGGTGTGTCTTTGGGGTCCCTTTTGCCTTCTCCCCTCGAGACCCTCACCACAAGCATGATGTGTCGTGTTTCTTGTCCCCCCTGTTTGTCACGTTCTGTGTCACGGGTGTGTACACACGTTTGTGCCGGAGCTGTTCTGCCCTGCCGTGTAGCCTGCTGCAGTACGACAAACCGTAGGGAGTGGGAATTTGTAATGTGGGGTGTACTTGGGCTCTGGATGCTGTTCCTAGATTGACATAAGGTGTTTGCAGCTTGTGAGTTACCCTGGTTTTGTTTGACATAAGTTCTAACTTTCTTTCAGGTGCAGATGCATTCCAGGTGTGGCAGAGGGTCAGGGTTAGGAGGTGCCGGGCCTTCTTAGGAGCGCGGTGAGTAGCAGAGTGGTGGGGTTTTGGCCGATGCGGTGCCAAGGTCAGGCACTGATGTTTGGTTCTCTTTAATCTAGCTGTCTGAGAGACACCAGCCCGGTGGCAGCAGGACCTTCCCAGGTGACGAGGTGGCCTTTCTTTGCACCTGACAGGGACCGGCATCCTCAGATGTCTGAGAGATAAGTAGAGGGCTGTGACCCACAGAGGGGATGAAGGCATGGTGCTAGTTTGGGAATGACCGGGAGGGGTTTTTGAGTCCAGTTTGGAGGTGGGGGGTGTTCATTAAGTGGCCCCTTAGGCCCCATAAAAGCCACGTCTCACTTTTGATCGCAGTGCTGAGGAGCGCAGGGCAGAGCAGTCCCGGGGTGTCTCGTGTCCTTTGTCTCTTGTGCATTATGTGTTGTTTGTGTATGCCATGTCTTTTACCTTAGGGGGGCCTGTCAGAAACCTTGGCATCCTTGTTAGCATCTGTGATCTCTGCATTCCTTGGCCTGGCACCCGGGCCATAGAACTTTTGACTGGGGAGCTCAGACAGGCATCAGACTCTCTTCTGTCTTTGGAAGCATCCAGTCAGGTGTCTTGTCAGGTCTTGTTCTGAGCTGTCCGGACAGCTATGCCCCACCTGGATCCATTATGGTGGATTAGGACTTGTAATATTACGAGGTTAGGTAGAGGGTTCTGACCGTAGGATTCCTAGGCATCCATCTTTGCAGTTATTGGAATAAATCATTCAGTTAGCATCTTCTTCCTCCAGGGTTCTCTGAGCCTCATCAGCTGACCATCGGTCTCAGCTCGGTCATCTCCTTTTGCATTCTCTCAGTCCTTGCAGCCATTTTCCTTGCCAAGAGGTTTCTGTTCCTGTTGTGTCCCCGTTGTCTGTCCTGTCCTGTCCTGTCTGTCCTGTGTCACGGGTGTCATCACACATTTGTGCCGGGGCTGCTCTGCCCTGCCGCACAGCCTGGTGCAATAGGAGAAGTCCTGGGGACTTGGCATTTGTAATGTGGGGTGTAGTTGGACTCTAGATGGGATTTGTAGATGGACACATCATATCTGGAGCTCATCAGTTATCCTGCAACAGTGTGACTCTTGTCCTAACTTTTTTTTCAGATTGAGATGGATTAAATCTGTGCCAGAGGGCCCCGTCCCGGGTGAGGGGATTGCCCCGAGCAGGTGAGGCCCCATTTGTCCCTGCAGCAGAAGTGTATGTGGTGACTGTGTTACAGCACTGTTCTTTGTCTTTCTTTTTAGGAAACCAATCTGGATTCCAGCAGCCAAGGTGAGCAGCGGAGAGAAGTGGTTGTTATTGCTCAGCTCTCAAGCACAACAATTTTTCAGCCGATTCATCGTGTCACAAGAGGGATCTGCCCAGTGTCAAGGATGATGTTTGAGATTGAGGCTTCAGGTGAGTTGAGGATTGTGACTGGGAGAGGGAGGGTGAGTAGGTATCCAGTTAGGAGTTCTTGGGAGGGGGTTTGAAGGCAGCAGGGTGAGAAAGGGTGTTTATTTGTTTATTTGAGGGCCCCCCCACACAAGGCTGTTCAGAAGCCTAGCAGAGGCATTCCCATGTCTTGCAGCACACAAGGTCATCCATTGCAGTCACAGCAATGCCATTTAACTTTGCCTTTCTCTTACCCAGGTAGCACCCCTAATGAAGGCCACCGCCTTGGAATCAGGATGAAGCTGGAGCCTGTGGGAGCCAGGCACACTCAGGAAAGGGCAAGTAGCTGCCTTGCAGGGATTTGGCCCGCATAACTCTGGACTCACACTTTGGTTTCGGTTTACTTTATTGTAGCTGACCAAGAGGCTCACAGGCCATCACAGAGCCCTCCGAGGCAGACTCATTTCAGGTGCAACGTGGATCCACATCGCCGATCATCCAAAAGATAAGTTGGGGGCCAGGGCCTGGAGATGAGAGAATAGTGGGTTGGTAGTTCTTGGGGCAGATTTAAAAATTGGCAGTGCGAAAAGCAATCTTCTCCAAGGGCCTCTTAGGACAGGTAAAGGGAGAGGCTCTACTTTTGATGGCAGATGTCAGGCGGGCAGTGCAGAACAGCTCCGGTGTGTGCCGTGTTCCCTAGTGTGTCTTTGGGGTCCCTTTTGCCCTCTTCCCTCGAGGCCCTCACCACAAGCATGATGTGTCGTGTTTCATGTCCCCCTGTTTGTCACGTTCTGTGTCACGGGTGTCTGCGGGTATTTGTGCCGGAACTGTTCTGCCCTGCCCATGGCCTGCTGCAGTAGGACAAGCCTTGGGGAGTTGAAATTTGTAATGTGGGGTGTACTTGGGCTCTAGATGCTGTTCCTAGATTGACATAAGGTGTTTGCAGCTTGTGAGTTACCCTGGTGGTGTTTGACATAAGTTCTAACTTTCTTTCAGGTGCAGATGCATTCCAGGTGTGGCAGAGGGTCAGGGTTAGGAGGTGCCGGGCCTTCTTAGGAGCGCGGTGAGTAGCAGAGTGGTGGGGTTTTGGCCGATGCGGTGCCAAGGTCAGGCACTGATGTTTGGTTCTCTTTAATCTAGCTGTCTGAGAGACACCAGCCCGGTGGCAGCAGGACCTTCCCAGGTGACGAGGTGGCCTTTCTTTGCACCTGACAGGGACCGGCATCCCCAGATGTCTGAGAGATAAGTAGAGGGCTGTGACCCACAGAGGGGATGAAGGCATGGTGCTGGTTTGGGAATGACCGGGAGGGGTTTTTGAGTCCAGTTTGGAGGTGGGGGGTGTTCATGAAGTGGCCCCTTAGGCCCCATAAAAGCAAAGTCTCACTTTTGATCGCAGTGCTGAGGTGTGCAGGGCAGAGCAGTCCCGGGGTGTCTCGTGTCCTTTGTCTGTTGTGCATTATGTGTTGTTTGTGTATGCCATGTCTTTTACCTTAGGGGGGCCTGTCAGAAACCTTGGCATCCTTGTTAGCATCTGTGATCTCTGCATTCCTTGGCCTGGCACCCGGGCCATAGAACTTTTGACTGGGGAGCTCAGACAGGCATCAGACTCTCTTCTGTCTTTGGAAGCATCCAGTCAGGTGTCTTGTCAGGTCTTGTTCTGAGCTGTCCGGACAGCTATGCCCCACCTGGATCCATTATGGTGGATTAGGACTTGTAATATTACGAGGTTAGGTAGAGGGTTCTGACCGTAGGATTCCTAGGCATCCATCTTTGCAGTTATTGGAATAAATCCTTCAGTTAGCATCTTCTTCCTCCAGGGTTCTCTGAGCCTCATCAGCTGACCATCGGTCTCAGCTCGGTCATCTCCTTTTGCATTCTCTCAGTCCTTGCAGCCATTTTCCTTGCCAAGAGGTTTCTGTTCCTGTTGTGTCCCCGTTGTCTGTCCTGTCCTGTCCTGCCTGTCCTGTGTCACGGGTGTCATCACACATTTGTGCCGGGGCTGCTCTGCCCTGCCGCACAGCCTGGTGCAATAGGAGAAGTCCTGGGGACTTGGCATTTGTAATGTGGGGTGTAGTTGGACTCTAGATGGGATTTGTAGATGGACGCATCATATCTGGAGCTCTTCAGTTATCCTGCAACAGTGTGACTCTTGTCCTAACTTTTTTTTCAGATTGAGATGGATTAAATCTGTGCCAGGGGGCCCCATCCCGGGTGAGGGGATTGCCCCGAGCAGGTGAGGCCCCATTTGTCTCTGCAGCAGAAGTGTGTATGGTGACTGTGTTACAGCTCTGTTCTTTGTCTTTCTTTTTAGGAAATAAATCTGGATTCCAGCAGCCAAGGTGGGCAGCGGAGAGAAGTGGTTGTTATTGCTCAGCTCTGAAGCACAACAATTTTTCAGCAGATTGGTCGTGTCACAAGAGGGATCTGCCCAGTGTCAAGGATGATGTTTGAGATTGAGGCTTCAGGTGAGTTGAGGATTGTTACTGGGAGAGGGAGGGTGTTCAGGTATCCAGTTAGGAGTTCTTGGGAGGGGGTTTGCAGGCAGCAGGGTGAGAAAGGGTGTTTATTTGTTTATTTGAGGGCTCCCCCCCACACAAGGCTGTTCAGAAGCCTAGCAGAGGCATTGCCATGTCTTACAGCACACAAGGTCATCCACTGCAGTCACAGCAATGCCATTTAACTTTGCCTTTCTCTAACCCAGGTGCCACTCCTAATGAAGGCCACCGCCTTGGAATCAGGATGAAGCTGGAGCCTGAGGGAGCCAGGCACGCTCAGGAAAGGGCAAGTAGCTGCCTGTGTGGGATTTGACCCACATAAGTCTGAACTCATACTTTGGTTTTGGTTTTCTTTATTGCAGCTGACCGAGAGGCTCACAGGCCATCACAGAGCCCTCCGAGGCAGACTCATTTCAGGTGCAACGTGGATCCACATCGCCGATCATCCAAAAGATAAGTCGGGAGCCACGGCCTGGAGATGGGAGAGTATCAGGTTGGGAGTTCTTGCGCCAGATTTAAAAATTGGCTGTGGGAAAAGCAGTCTTCTCCAAGGGCCTCTTAGGACAGGTAAAGGGAGAGGCTCTACTTTTGATGGCAGATGTCAGGCGGGCAGTGCAGAACAGCTCTGGTCTGTCTGGTGTTGTCTCGTGTGCCGTGTTACCTGGTGTGTCTTTGGGGTCCCTTTTGCCTTCTCCCCTCGAGACCCTCACCACAAGCATGATGTGTCGTGTTTCTTGTCCCCCCTGTTTGTCACGTTCTGTGTCACGGGTGTGTACACACGTTTGTGCCGGAGCTGTTCTGCCCTGCCGTGTAGCCTGCTGCAGTACGACAAACCGTAGGGAGTGGGAATTTGTAATGTGGGGTGTACTTGGGCTCTGGATGCTGTTCCTAGATTGACATAAGGTGTTTGCAGCTTGTGAGTTACCCTGGTTTTGTTTGACATAAGTTCTAACTTTCTTTCAGGTGCAGATGCATTCCAGGTGTGGCAGAGGGTCAGGGTTAGGAGGTGCCGGGCCTTCTTAGGAGCGCGGTGAGTAGCAGAGTGGTGGGGTTTTGGCCGATGCGGTGCCAAGGTCAGGCACTGATGTTTGGTTCTCTTTAATCTAGCTGTCTGAGAGACACCGGCCCGGTGGCAGCAGGACCTTCCCAGGTGACGAGGTGGCCTTTCTTTGCACCTGAGACGGACTGGCATCCCCAGATGTCTGAGAGATAAGTAGAGGGCTGTGACCCACAGAGGGGATGAAGGCATGGTGCTAGTTTGGGAATGACCGGGAGGGGTTTTTGAGTCCAGTTTGGAGGTGGGGGGTGTTCATTAAGTGGCCCCTTAGGCCCCATAAAAGCCACGTCTCACTTTTGATCGCAGTGCTGAGGAGCGCAGGGCAGAGCAGTCCCGGGGTGTCTCGTGTCCTTTGTCTCTTGTGCATTATGTGTTGTTTGTGTATGCCATGTCTTTTACCTTAGGGGGGCCTGTCAGAAACCTTGGCATCCTTGTTAGCATCTGTGATCTCTGCATTCCTTGGCTTGGCACCCGGGCCATAGAACTTTTGACTGGGGAGCTCAGACAGGCATCAGACTCTCTTCTGTCTTTGGAAGCATCCAGTCAGGTGTCTTGTCAGGTCTTGTTCTGAGCTGTCCGGACAGCTATGCCCCACCTGGATCCATTATGGTGGATTAGGACTTGTAATATTACGAGGTTAGGTAGAGGGTTCTGACCGTAGGATTCCTAGGCATCCATCTTTGCAGTTATTGGAATAAATCCTTCAGTTAGCATCTTCTTCCTCCAGGGTTCTCTGAGCCTCATCAGCTGACCATCGGTCTCAGCTCGGTCATCTCCTTTTGCATTCTCTCAGTCCTTGCAGCCATTTTCCTTGCCAAGAGGTTTCTGTTCCTGTTGTGTCCCCGTTGTCTGTCCTGTCCTGTCCTGTCTGTCCTGTGTCACGGGTGTCATCACACATTTGTGCCGGGGCTGCTCTGCCCTGCCGCACAGCCTGGTGCAATAGGAGAAGTCCTGGGGACTTGGCATTTGTAATGTGGGGTGTAGTTGGACTCTAGATGGGATTTGTAGATGGACACATCATATCTGGAGCTCATCAGTTATCCTGCAACAGTGTGACTCTTGTCCTAACTTTTTTTTCAGATTGAGATGGATTAAATCTGTGCCAGAGGGCCCCGTCCCGGGTGAGGGGATTGCCCCGAGCAGGTGAGGCCCCATTTGTCCCTGCAGCAGAAGTGTGTATGGTGACTGTGTTACAGCACTGTTCTTTGTCTTTCTTTTTAGGAAACCAATCTGGATTCCAGCAGCCAAGGTGAGCAGCGGAGAGAAGTGGTTGTTATTGCTCAGCTCTCAAGCACAACAATTTTTCAGCCGATTCATCGTGTCACAAGAGGGATCTGCCCAGTGTCAAGGATGATGTTTGAGATTGAGGCTTCAGGTGAGTTGAGGATTGTGACTGGGAGAGGGAGGGTGAGTAGGTATCCAGTTAGGAGTTCTTGGGAGGGGGTTTGAAGGCAGCAGGGTGAGAAAGGGTGTTTATTTGTTTATTTGAGGGCCCCCCCACACAAGGCTGTTCAGAAGCCTAGCAGAGGCATTCCCATGTCTTGCAGCACACAAGGTCATCCATTGCAGTCACAGCAATGCCATTTAACTTTGCCTTTCTCTTACCCAGGTAGCACCCCTAATGAAGGCCACCGCCTTGGAATCAGGATGAAGCTGGAGCCTGAGGGAGCCAGGCACACTCAGGAAAGGGCAAGTAGCTGCCTTGCAGGGATTTGGCCCGCATAACTCTGGACTCACACTTTGGTTTCGGTTTACTTTATTGTAGCTGACCAAGAGGCTCACAGGCCATCACAGAGCCCTCCGAGGCACACTCATTTCAGGTGCAACGTGGATCCACATCGCCGATCATCCAAAAGATAAGTTGGGGGCCAGGGCCTGGAGATGAGAGAATAGTGGGTTGGTAGTTCTTGGGGCAGATTTAAAAATTGGCAGTGGGAAAAGCAATCTTCTCCAAGGGCCTCTTAGGACAGGTAAAGGGAGAGGCTCTACTTTTGATGGCAGATGTCAGGCGGGCAGTGCAGAACAGCTCTGGTCTGTCTGGTGTTGTCTCGTGTGCCGTGTTACCTGGTGTGTCTTTGGGGTCCCTTTTGCCTTCTCCCCTCGAGACCCTCACCACAAGCATGATGTGTCATGTTTCTTGTCCCCCCTGTTTGTCACGTTCTGTGTCACGGGTGTGTACACACGTTTGTGCCGGAGCTGTTCTGCCCTGCCGTGTAGCCTGCTGCAGTACGACAAACCGTAGGGAGTGGGAATTTGTAATGTGGGGTGTACTTGGGCTCTGGATGCTGTTCCTAGATTGACATAAGGTGTTTGCAGCTTGTGAGTTACCCTGGTTTTGTTTGACATAAGTTCTAACTTTCTTTCAGGTGCAGATGCATTCCAGGTGTGGCAGAGGGTCAGGGTTAGGAGGTGCCGGGCCTTCTTAGGAGCGCGGTGAGTAGCAGAGTGGTGGGGTTTTGGCCGATGCGGTGCCAAGGTCAGGCACTGATGTTTGGTTCTCTTTAATCTAGCTGTCTGAGAGACACCAGCCCGGTGGCAGCAGGACCTTCCCAGGTGACGAGGTGGCCTTTCTTTGCACCTGACAGGGACCGGCATCCCCAGATGTCTGAGAGATAAGTAGAGGGCTGTGACCCACAGAGGGGATGAAGGCATGGTGCTAGTTTGGGAATGACCGGGAGGGGTTTTTGAGTCCAGTTTGGAGGTGGGGGGTGTTCATTAAGTGGCCCCTTAGGCCCCATAAAAGCCACGTCTCACTTTTGATCGCAGTGCTGAGGAGCGCAGGGCAGAGCAGTCCCGGGGTGTCTCGTGTCCTTTGTCTCTTGTGCATTATGTGTTGTTTGTGTATGCCATGTCTTTTACCTTAGGGGGGCCTGTCAGAAACCTTGGCATCCTTGTTAGCATCTGTGATCTCTGCATTCCTTGGCTTGGCACCCGGGCCATAGAACTTTTGACTGGGGAGCTCAGACAGGCATCAGACTCTCTTCTGTCTTTGGAAGCATCCAGTCAGGTGTCTTGTCAGGTCTTGTTCTGAGCTGTCCGGACAGCTATGCCCCACCTGGATCCATTATGGTGGATTAGGACTTGTAATATTACGAGGTTAGGTAGAGGGTTCTGACCGTAGGATTCCTAGGCATCCATCTTTGCAGTTATTGGAATAAATCCTTCAGTTAGCATCTTCTTCCTCCAGGGTTCTCTGAGCCTCATCAGCTGACCATCGGTCTCAGCTCGGTCATCTCCTTTTGCATTCTCTCAGTCCTTGCAGCCATTTTCCTTGCCAAGAGGTTTCTGTTCCTGTTGTGTCCCCGTTGTCTGTCCTGTCCTGTCCTGTCTGTCCTGTGTCACGGGTGTCATCACACATTTGTGCCGGGGCTGCTCTGCCCTGCCGCACAGCCTGGTGCAATAGGAGAAGTCCTGGGGACTTGGCATTTGTAATGTGGGGTGTAGTTGGACTCTAGATGGGATTTGTAGATGGACACATCATATCTGGAGCTCATCAGTTATCCTGCAACAGTGTGACTCTTGTCCTAACTTTTTTTTCAGATTGAGATGGATTAAATCTGTGCCAGAGGGCCCCGTCCCGGGTGAGGGGATTGCCCCGAGCAGGTGAGGCCCCATTTGTCCCTGCAGCAGAAGTGTGTATGGTGACTGTGTTACAGCACTGTTCTTTGTCTTTCTTTTTAGGAAACCAATCTGGATTCCAGCAGCCAAGGTGAGCAGCGGAGAGAAGTGGTTGTTATTGCTCAGCTCTCAAGCACAACAATTTTTCAGCCGATTCATTGTGTTACAAGAGGGATCTGCCCAGTGTCAAGGATGATGTTTGAGATTGAGGCTTCAGGTGAGTTGAGGATTGTGACTGGGAGAGGGAGGGTGAGTAGGTATCCAGTTAGGAGTTCTTGGGAGGGGGTTTGAAGGCAGCAGGGTGAGAAAGGGTGTTTATTTGTTTATTTGAGGGCCCCCCCACACAAGGCTGTTCAGAAGCCTAGCAGAGGCATTCCCATGTCTTGCAGCACACAAGGTCATCCATTGCAGTCACAGCAATGCCATTTAACTTTGCCTTTCTCTTACCCAGGTAGCACCCCTAATGAAGGCCACCGCCTTGGAATCAGGATGAAGCTGGAGCCTGAGGGAGCCAGGCACACTCAGGAAAGGGCAAGTAGCTGCCTTGCAGGGATTTGGCCCGCATAACTCTGGACTCACACTTTGGTTTCGGTTTACTTTATTGTAGCTGACCAAGAGGCTCACAGGCCATCACAGAGCCCTCCGAGGCACACTCATTTCAGGTGCAACGTGGATCCACATCGCCGATCATCCAAAAGATAAGTTGGGGGCCAGGGCCTGGAGATGAGAGAATAGTGGGTTGGTAGTTCTTGGGGCAGATTTAAAAATTGGCAGTGGGAAAAGCAATCTTCTCCAAGGGCCTCTTAGGACAGGTAAAGGGAGAGGCTCTACTTTTGATGGCAGATGTCAGGCCGGCAGTGCAGAACAGCTCCGGTGTGTGCCGTGTTCCCTAGTGTGTCTTTGGGGTCCCTTTTGCCCTCTTCCCTCGAGGCCCTCACCACAAGCATGATGTGTCGTGTTTCATGTCCCCCTGTTTGTCACGTTCTGTGTCACGGGTGTCTGCGGGTATTTGTGCCGGAACTGTTCTGCCCTGCCCATGGCCTGCTGCAGTAGGACAAGCCTTGGGGAGTTGAAATTTGTAATGTGGGCTGTACTTGGGCTCTAGATGCTGTTCCTAGATTGACATAAGGTGTTTGCAGCTTGTGAGTTACCCTGGTGGTGTTTGACATAAGTTCTAACTTTCTTTCAGGTGCAGATGCATTCCAGGTGTGGCAGAGGGTCAGGGTTAGGAGGTGCCGGGCCTTCTTAGGAGCGCGGTGAGTAGCAGAGTGGTGGGGTTTTGGCCGATGCGGTGCCAAGGTCAGGCACTGATGTTTGGTTCTCTTTAATCTAGCTGTCTGAGAGACACCAGCCCGGTGGCAGCAGGACCTTCCCAGGTGACGAGGTGGCCTTTCTTTGCACCTGACAGGGACCGGCATCCCCAGATGTCTGAGAGATAAGTAGAGGGCTGTGACCCACAGAGGGGATGAAGGCATGGTGCTGGTTTGGGAATGACCGGGAGGCGTTTTTGAGTCCAGTTTGGAGGTGGGGGGTGTTCATGAAGTGGCCCCTTAGGCCCCATAAAAGCAAAGTCTCACTTTTGATCGCAGTGCTGAGGTGTGCAGGGCAGAGCAGTCCCGGGGTGTCTCGTGTCCTTTGTCTGTTGTGCATTATGTGTTGTTTGTGTATGCCATGTCTTTTACCTTAGGGGGGCCTGTCAGAAACCTTAGCATCCTTGTTAGCATCTGTGATCTCTGCATTCCTTGGCCTGGCACCCGGGCCATAGAACTTTTGACTGGGGAGCTCAGACAGGCATCAGACTCTCTTCTGTCTTTGGAAGCATCCAGTCAGGTGTCTTGTCAGGTCTTGTTCTGAGCTGTCCGGACAGCTATGCCCCACCTGGATCCATTATGGTGGATTAGGACTTGTAATATTACGAGGTTAGGTAGAGGGTTCTGACCGTAGGATTCCTAGGCATCCATCTTTGCAGTTATTGGAATAAATCCTTCAGTTAGCATCTTCTTCCTCCAGGGTTCTCTGAGCCTCATCAGCTGACCATCGGTCTCAGCTCGGTCATCTCCTTTTGCATTCTCTCAGTCCTTGCAGCCATTTTCCTTGCCAAGAGGTTTCTGTTCCTGTTGTGTCCCCGTTGTCTGTCCTGTCCTGTCCTGCCTGTCCTGTGTCACGGGTGTCATCACACATTTGTGCCGGGGCTGCTCTGCCCTGCCGCACAGCCTGGTGCAATAGGAGAAGTCCTGGGGACTTGGCATTTGTAATGTGGGGTGTAGTTGGACTCTAGATGGGATTTGTAGATGGACGCATCATATCTGGAGCTCTTCAGTTATCCTGCAACAGTGTGACTCTTGTCCTAACTTTTTTTTCAGATTGAGATGGATTAAATCTGTGCCAGGGGGCCCCATCCCGGGTGAGGGGATTGCCCCGAGCAGGTGAGGCCCCATTTGTCTCTGCAGCAGAAGTGTGTATGGTGACTGTGTTACAGCTCTGTTCTTTGTCTTTCTTTTTAGGAAATAAATCTGGATTCCAGCAGCCAAGGTGGGCAGCGGAGAGAAGTGGTTGTTATTGCTCAGCTCTGAAGCACAACAATTTTTCAGCAGATTGGTCGTGTCACAAGAGGGATCTGCCCAGTGTCAAGAATGATGTTTGAGATTGAGGCTTCAGGTGAGTTGAGGATTGTTACTGGGAGAGGGAGGGTGTTCAGGTATCCAGTTAGGAGTTCTTGGGAGGGGGTTTGCAGGCAGCAGGGTGAGAAAGGGTGTTTATTTGTTTATTTGAGGGCTCCCCCCCACACAAGGCTGTTCAGAAGCCTAGCAGAGGCATTCCCATGTCTTGCAGCACACAAGGTCATCCATTGCAGTCACAGCAATGCCATTTAACTTTGCCTTTCTCTAACCCAGGTGCCACTCCTAATGAAGGCCACCGCCTTGGAATCAGGATGAAGCTGGAGCCTGAGGGAGCCAGGCACGCTCAGGAAAGGGCAAGTAGCTGCCTGTGTGGGATTTGACCCACATAAGTCTGAACTCATACTTTGGTTTTGGTTTTCTTTATTGCAGCTGACCGAGAGGCTCACAGGCCATCACAGAGCCCTCCGAGGCAGACTCATTTCAGGTGCAACGTGGATCCACATCGCCGATCATCCAAAAGATAAGTCGGGAGCCACGGCCTGGAGAGGGGAGAGTATCAGGTTGGGAGTTCTTGCGCCAGATTTAAAAATTGGCTGTGGGAAAAGCAGTCTTCTCCAAGGGCCTCTTAGGACAGGTAAAGGGAGAGGCTCTACTTTTGATGGCAGATGTCAGGCGGGCAGTGCAGAACAGCTCTGGTCTGTCTGGTGTTGTCTCGTGTGCCGTGTTACCTGGTGTGTCTTTGGGGTCCCTTTTGCCTTCTCCCCTCGAGACCCTCACCACAAGCATGATGTGTCGTGTTTCTTGTCCCCCCTGTTTGTCACGTTCTGTGTCACGGGTGTGTACACACGTTTGTGCCGGAGCTGTTCTGCCCTGCCGTGTAGCCTGCTGCAGTACGACAAACCGTAGGGAGTGGGAATTTGTAATGTGGGGTGTACTTGGGCTCTGGATGCTGTTCCTAGATTGACATAAGGTGTTTGCAGCTTGTGAGTTACCCTGGTTTTGTTTGACATAAGTTCTAACTTTCTTTCAGGTGCAGATGCATTCCAGGTGTGGCAGAGGGTCAGGGTTAGGAGGTGCCGGGCCTTCTTAGGAGCGCGGTGAGTAGCAGAGTGGTGGGGTTGTGGCCGATGCGGTGCCAAGGTCAGGCACTGATGTTTGGTTCTCTTTAATCTAGCTGTCTGAGAGACACCAGCCCGGTGGCAGCAGGACCTTCCCAGGTGACGAGGTGGCCTTTCTTTGCACCTGACAGGGACCGGCATCCCCAGATGTCTGAGAGATAAGTAGAGGGCTGTGACCCACAGAGGGGATGAAGGCATGGTGCTAGTTTGGGAATGACCGGGAGGGGTTTTTGAGTCCAGTTTGGAGGTGGGGGGTGTTCATGAAGTGGCCCCTTAGGCCCCATAAAAGCCACGTCTCACTTTTGATCGCAGTGCTGAGGAGCGCAGGGCAGAGCAGTCCCGGGGTGTCTCGTGTCCTTTGTCTGTTGTGCATTATGTGTTGTTTGTGTATGCCATGTCTTTTACCTTAGGGGGGCCTGTCAGAAACCTTGGCATCCTTGTTAGCATCTGTGATCTCTGCATTCCTTGGCTTGGCACCCGGGCCATAGAACTTTTGACTGGGGAGCTCAGACAGGCATCAGACTCTCTTCTGTCTTTGGAAGCATCCAGTCAGGTGTCTTGTCAGGTCTTGTTCTGAGCTGTCTGGACAGCTATGCCCCACCTGGATCCATTATGGTGGATTAGGACTTGTAATATTACGAGGTTAGGTAGAGGGTTCTGACCGTAGGATTCCTAGGCATCCATCTTTGCAGTTATTGGAATAAATCATTCAGTTAGCATCTTCTTCCTCCAGGGTTCTCTGAGCCTCATCAGCTGACCATCGGTCTCAGCTCGGTCATCTCCTTTTGCATTCTCTCAGTCCTTGCAGCCATTTTCCTTGCCAAGAGGTTTCTGTTCCTGTTGTGTCCCCGTTGTCTGTCCTGTCCTGTCCTGTCTGTCCTGTGTCACGGGTGTCATCACACATTTGTGCCGGGGCTGCTCTGCCCTGCCGCACAGCCTGGTGCAATAGGAGAAGTCCTGGGGACTTGGCATTTGTAATGTGGGGTGTAGTTGGACTCTAGATGGGATTTGTAGATGGACACATCATATCTGGAGCTCATCAGTTATCCTGCAACAGTGTGACTCTTGTCCTAACTTTTTTTTCAGATTGAGATGGATTAAATCTGTGCCAGAGGGCCCCGTCCCGGGTGAGGGGATTGCCCCGAGCAGGTGAGGCCCCATTTGTCCCTGCAGCAGAAGTGTGTATGGTGACTGTGTTACAGCACTGTTCTTTGTCTTTCTTTTTAGGAAACCAATCTGGATTCCAGCAGCCAAGGTGAGCAGCGGAGAGAAGTGGTTGTTATTGCTCAGCTCTCAAGCACAACAATTTTTCAGCCGATTCATCGTGTCACAAGAGGGATCTGCCCAGTGTCAAGGATGATGTTTGAGATTGAGGCTTCAGGTGAGTTGAGGATTGTGACTGGGAGAGGGAGGGTGAGTAGGTATCCAGTTAGGAGTTCTTGGGAGGGGGTTTGAAGGCAGCAGGGTGAGAAAGGGTGTTTATTTGTTTATTTGAGGGCCCCCCCACACAAGGCTGTTCAGAAGCCTAGCAGAGGCATTCCCATGTCTTGCAGCACACAAGGTCATCCATTGCAGTCACAGCAATGCCATTTAACTTTGCCTTTCTCTTACCCAGGTAGCACCCCTAATGAAGGCCACCGCCTTGGAATCAGGATGAAGCTGGAGCCTGAGGGAGCCAGGCACACTCAGGAAAGGGCAAGTAGCTGCCTTGCAGGGATTTGGCCCGCATAACTCTGGACTCACACTTTGGTTTCGGTTTACTTTATTGTAGCTGACCAAGAGGCTCACAGGCCATCACAGAGCCCTCCGAGGCACACTCATTTCAGGTGCGACGTGGATCCACATCGCCGATCATCCAAAAGATAAGTCGGGGGCCAGGGCCTGGAGATGGGAGAGTATCAGGTTGGGAGTTCTTGCGCCAGATTTAAAAATTGGCTGTGGGAAAAGCAGTCTTCTCCAAGGGCCTCTTAGGACAGGTAAAGGGAGAGGCTCTACTTTTGATGGCAGATGTCAGGCGGGCAGTGCAGAACAGCTCTGGTCTGTCTGGTGTTGTCTCGTGTGCCGTGTTACCTGGTGTGTCTTTGGGGTCCCTTTTGCCTTCTCCCCTCGAGACCCTCACCACAAGCATGATGTGTCGTGTTTCTTGTCCCCCCTGTTTGTCACGTTCTGTGTCACGGGTGTGTACACACGTTTGTGCCGGAGCTGTTCTGCCCTGCCGTGTAGCCTGCTGCAGTACGACAAACCGTAGGGAGTGGGAATTTGTAATGTGGGGTGTACTTGGGCTCTGGATGCTGTTCCTAGATTGACATAAGGTGTTTGCAGCTTGTGAGTTACCCTGGTTTTGTTTGACATAAGTTCTAACTTTCTTTCAGGTGCAGATGCATTCCAGGTGTGGCAGAGGGTCAGGGTTAGGAGGTGCCAGGCCTTCTTAGGAGCGCGGTGAGTAGCAGAGTGGTGGGGTTTTGGCCGATGCGGTGCCAAGGTCAGGCACTGATGTTTGGTTCTCTTTAATCTAGCTGTCTGAGAGACACCAGCCCGGTGGCAGCAGGACCTTCCCAGGTGACGAGGTGGCCTTTCTTTGCACCTGACAGGGACCGGCATCCTCAGATGTCTGAGAGATAAGTAGAGGGCTGTGACCCACAGAGGGGATGAAGGCATGGTGCTAGTTTGGGAATGACCGGGAGGGGTTTTTGAGTCCAGTTTGGAGGTGGGGGGTGTTCATTAAGTGGCCCCTTAGGCCCCATAAAAGCCACGTCTCACTTTTGATCGCAGTGCTGAGGAGCGCAGGGCAGAGCAGTCCCGGGGTGTCTTGTGTCCTTTGTCTGTTGTGCATTATGTGTTGTTTGTGTATGCCATGTCTTTTACCTTAGGGGGGCCTGTCAGAAACCTTGGCATCCTTGTTAGCATCTGTGATCTCTGCATTCCTTGGCCTGGCACCCGGGCCATAGAACTTTTGACTGGGGAGCTCAGACAGGCATCAGACTCTCTTCTGTCTTTGGAAGCATCCAGTCAGGTGTCTTGTCAGGTCTTGTTCTGAGCTGTCCGGACAGCTATGCCCCACCTGGATCCATTATGGTGGATTAGGACTTGTAATATTACGAGGTTAGGTAGAGGGTTCTGACCGTAGGATTCCTAGGCATCCATCTTTGCAGTTATTGGAATAAATCATTCAGTTAGCATCTTCTTCCTCCAGGGTTCTCTGAGCCTCATCAGCTGACCATCGGTCTCAGCTCGGTCATCTCCTTTTGCATTCTCTCAGTCCTTGCAGCCATTTTCCTTGCCAAGAGGTTTCTGTTCCTGTTGTGTCCCCGTTGTCTGTCCTGTCCTGTCCTGTCTGTCCTGTGTCACGGGTGTCATCACACATTTGTGCCGGGGCTGCTCTGCCCTGCCGCACAGCCTGGTGCAATAGGAGAAGTCCTGGGGACTTGGCATTTGTAATGTGGGGTGTAGTTGGACTCTAGATGGGATTTGTAGATGGACACATCATATCTGGAGCTCATCAGTTATCCTGCAACAGTGTGACTCTTGTCCTAACTTTTTTTTCAGATTGAGATGGATTAAATCTGTGCCAGAGGGCCCCGTCCCGGGTGAGGGGATTGCCCCGAGCAGGTGAGGCCCCATTTGTCCCTGCAGCAGAAGTGTGTATGGTGACTGTGTTACAGCACTGTTCTTTGTCTTTCTTTTTAGGAAACCAATCTGGATTCCAGCAGCCAAGGTGAGCAGCGGAGAGAAGTGGTTGTTATTGCTCAGCTCTCAAGCACAACAATTTTTCAGCCGATTCATCGTGTCACAAGAGGGATCTGCCCAGTGTCAAGGATGATGTTTGAGATTGAGGCTTCAGGTGAGTTGAGGATTGTGACTGGGAGAGGGAGGGTGAGTAGGTATCCAGTTAGGAGTTCTTGGGAGGGGGTTTGAAGGCAGCAGGGTGAGAAAGGGTGTTTATTTGTTTATTTGAGGGCCCCCCCACACAAGGCTGTTCAGAAGCCTAGCAGAGGCATTCCCATGTCTTGCAGCACACAAGGTCATCCATTGCAGTCACAGCAATGCCATTTAACTTTGCCTTTCTCTTACCCAGGTAGCACCCCTAATGAAGGCCACCGCCTTGGAATCAGGATGAAGCTGGAGCCTGAGGGAGCCAGGCACACTCAGGAAAGGGCAAGTAGCTGCCTTGCAGGGATTTGGCCCGCATAACTCTGGACTCACACTTTGGTTTCGGTTTACTTTATTGTAGCTGACCAAGAGGCTCACAGGCCATCACAGAGCCCTCCGAGGCACACTCATTTCAGGTGCAACGTGGATCCACATCGCCGATCATCCAAAAGATAAGTCGGGGGCCAGGGCCTGGAGATGAGAGAATAGTGGGTTGGTAGTTCTTGGGGCAGATTTAAAAATTGGCAGTGGGAAAAGCAATCTTCTCCAAGGGCCTCTTAGGACAGGTAAAGGGAGAGGCTCTACTTTTGATGGCAGATGTCAGGCGGGCAGTGCAGAACAGCTCCGGTGTGTGCCGTGTTCCCTAGTGTGTCTTTGGGGTCCCTTTTGCCCTCTTCCCTCGAGGCCCTCACCACAAGCATGATGTGTCGTGTTTCATGTCCCCCTGTTTGTCACGTTCTGTGTCACGGGTGTCTGCGGGTATTTGTGCCGGAACTGTTCTGCCCTGCCCATGGCCTGCTGCAGTAGGACAAGCCTTGGGGAGTTGAAATTTGTAATGTGGGCTGTACTTGGGCTCTAGATGCTGTTCCTAGATTGACATAAGGTGTTTGCAGCTTGTGAGTTACCCTGGTGGTGTTTGACATAAGTTCTAACTTTCTTTCAGGTGCAGATGCATTCCAGGTGTGGCAGAGGGTCAGGGTTAGGAGGTGCCGGGCCTTCTTAGGAGCGCGGTGAGTAGCAGAGTGGTGGGGTTTTGGCCGATGCGGTGCCAAGGTCAGGCACTGATGTTTGGTTCTCTTTAATCTAGCTGTCTGAGAGACACCAGCCCGGTGGCAGCAGGACCTTCCCAGGTGACGAGGTGGCCTTTCTTTGCACCTGACAGGGACCGGCATCCCCAGATGTCTGAGAGATAAGTAGAGGGCTGTGACCCACAGAGGGGATGAAGGCATGGTGCTGGTTTGGGAATGACCGGGAGGGGTTTTTGAGTCCAGTTTGGAGGTGGGGGGTGTTCATGAAGTGGCCCCTTAGGCCCCATAAAAGCAAAGTCTCACTTTTGATCGCAGTGCTGAGGTGTGCAGGGCAGAGCAGTCCCGGGGTGTCTCGTGTCCTTTGTCTGTTGTGCATTATGTGTTGTTTGTGTATGCCATGTCTTTTACCTTAGGGGGGCCTGTCAGAAACCTTAGCATCCTTGTTAGCATCTGTGATCTCTGCATTCCTTGGCCTGGCACCCGGGCCATAGAACTTTTGACTGGGGAGCTCAGACAGGCATCAGACTCTCTTCTGTCTTTGGAAGCATCCAGTCAGGTGTCTTGTCAGGTCTTGTTCTGAGCTGTCCGGACAGCTATGCCCCACCTGGATCCATTATGGTGGATTAGGACTTGTAATATTACGAGGTTAGGTAGAGGGTTCTGACCGTAGGATTCCTAGGCATCCATCTTTGCAGTTATTGGAATAAATCCTTCAGTTAGCATCTTCTTCCTCCAGGGTTCTCTGAGCCTCATCAGCTGACCATCGGTCTCAGCTCGGTCATCTCCTTTTGCATTCTCTCAGTCCTTGCAGCCATTTTCCTTGCCAAGAGGTTTCTGTTCCTGTTGTGTCCCCGTTGTCTGTCCTGTCCTGTCCTGCCTGTCCTGTGTCACGGGTGTCATCACACATTTGTGCCGGGGCTGCTCTGCCCTGCCGCACAGCCTGGTGCAATAGGAGAAGTCCTGGGGACTTGGCATTTGTAATGTGGGGTGTAGTTGGACTCTAGATGGGATTTGTAGATGGACGCATCATATCTGGAGCTCTTCAGTTATCCTGCAACAGTGTGACTCTTGTCCTAACTTTTTTTTCAGATTGAGATGGATTAAATCTGTGCCAGGGGGCCCCATCCCGGGTGAGGGGATTGCCCCGAGCAGGTGAGGCCCCATTTGTCTCTGCAGCAGAAGTGTGTATGGTGACTGTGTTACAGCTCTGTTCTTTGTCTTTCTTTTTAGGAAATAAATCTGGATTCCAGCAGCCAAGGTGGGCAGCGGAGAGAAGTGGTTGTTATTGCTCAGCTCTGAAGCACAACAATTTTTCAGCAGATTGGTCGTGTCACAAGAGGGATCTGCCCAGTGTCAAGGATGATGTTTGAGATTGAGGCTTCAGGTGAGTTGAGGATTGTTACTGGGAGAGGGAGGGTGTTCAGGTATCCAGTTAGGAGTTCTTGGGAGGGGGTTTGCAGGCAGCAGGGTGAGAAAGGGTGTTTATTTGTTTATTTGAGGGCTCCCCCCCACACAAGGCTGTTCAGAAGCCTAGCAGAGGCATTGCCATGTCTTACAGCACACAAGGTCATCCACTGCAGTCACAGCAATGCCATTTAACTTTGCCTTTCTCTAACCCAGGTGCCACTCCTAATGAAGGCCACCGCCTTGGAATCAGGATGAAGCTGGAGCCTGAGGGAGCCAGGCACGCTCAGGAAAGGGCAAGTAGCTGCCTTGCAGGGATTTGGCCCGCATAACTCTGGACTCACACTTTGGTTTCGGTTTACTTTATTGTAGCTGACCGAGAGGCTCACAGGCCATCACAGAGCCCTCCGAGGCACACTCATTTCAGGTGCAACGTGGATCCACATCGCCGATCATCCAAAAGATAAGTTGGGGGCCAGGGCCTGGAGATGAGAGAATAGTGGGTTGGGAGTTCTTGCGCCAGATTTAAAAATTGGCTGTGGGAAAAGCAGTCTTCTCCAAGGGCCTCTTAGGACAGGTAAAGGGAGAGGCTCTACTTTTGATGGCAGATGTCAGGCGGGCAGTGCAGAACAGCTCTGGTCTGTCTGGTGTTGTCTCGTGTGCCGTGTTACCTGGTGTGTCTTTGGGGTCCCTTTTGCCTTCTCCCCTCGAGACCCTCACCACAAGCATGATGTGTCGTGTTTCTTGTCCCCCCTGTTTGTCACGTTCTGTGTCACGGGTGTGTACACACGTTTGTGCCGGAGCTGTTCTGCCCTGCCGTGTAGCCTGCTGCAGTACGACAAACCGTAGGGAGTGGGAATTTGTAATGTGGGGTGTACTTGGGCTCTGGATGCTGTTCCTAGATTGACATAAGGTGTTTGCAGCTTGTGAGTTACCCTGGTTTTGTTTGACATAAGTTCTAACTTTCTTTCAGGTGCAGATGCATTCCAGGTGTGGCAGAGGGTCAGGGTTAGGAGGTGCCGGGCCTTCTTAGGAGCGCGGTGAGTAGCAGAGTGGTGGGGTTTTGGCCGATGCGGTGCCAAGGTCAGGCACTGATGTTTGGTTCTCTTTAATCTAGCTGTCTGAGAGACACCAGCCCGGTGGCAGCAGGACCTTCCCAGGTGACGAGGTGGCCTTTCTTTGCACCTGACAGGGACCGGCATCCTCAGATGTCTGAGAGATAAGTAGAGGGCTGTGACCCACAGAGGGGATGAAGGCATGGTGCTAGTTTGGGAATGACCGGGAGGGGTTTTTGAGTCCAGTTTGGAGGTGGGGGGTGTTCATTAAGTGGCCCCTTAGGCCCCATAAAAGCCACGTCTCACTTTTGATCGCAGTGCTGAGGAGCGCAGGGCAGAGCAGTCCCGGGGTGTCTCGTGTCCTTTGTCTCTTGTGCATTATGTGTTGTTTGTGTATGCCATGTCTTTTACCTTAGGGGGGCCTGTCAGAAACCTTGGCATCCTTGTTAGCATCTGTGATCTCTGCATTCCTTGGCCTGGCACCCGGGCCATAGAACTTTTGACTGGGGAGCTCAGACAGGCATCAGACTCTCTTCTGTCTTTGGAAGCATCCAGTCAGGTGTCTTGTCAGGTCTTGTTCTGAGCTGTCCGGACAGCTATGCCCCACCTGGATCCATTATGGTGGATTAGGACTTGTAATATTACGAGGTTAGGTAGAGGGTTCTGACCGTAGGATTCCTAGGCATCCATCTTTGCAGTTATTGGAATAAATCATTCAGTTAGCATCTTCTTCCTCCAGGGTTCTCTGAGCCTCATCAGCTGACCATCGGTCTCAGCTCGGTCATCTCCTTTTGCATTCTCTCAGTCCTTGCAGCCATTTTCCTTGCCAAGAGGTTTCTGTTCCTGTTGTGTCCCCGTTGTCTGTCCTGTCCTGTCCTGTCTGTCCTGTGTCACGGGTGTCATCACACATTTGTGCCGGGGCTGCTCTGCCCTGCCGCACAGCCTGGTGCAATAGGAGAAGTCCTGGGGACTTGGCATTTGTAATGTGGGGTGTAGTTGGACTCTAGATGGGATTTGTAGATGGACACATCATATCTGGAGCTCATCAGTTATCCTGCAACAGTGTGACTCTTGTCCTAACTTTTTTTTCAGATTGAGATGGATTAAATCTGTGCCAGAGGGCCCCGTCCCGGGTGAGGGGATTGCCCCGAGCAGGTGAGGCCCCATTTGTCCCTGCAGCAGAAGTGTATGTGGTGACTGTGTTACAGCACTGTTCTTTGTCTTTCTTTTTAGGAAACCAATCTGGATTCCAGCAGCCAAGGTGAGCAGCGGAGAGAAGTGGTTGTTATTGCTCAGCTCTCAAGCACAACAATTTTTCAGCCGATTCATCGTGTCACAAGAGGGATCTGCCCAGTGTCAAGGATGATGTTTGAGATTGAGGCTTCAGGTGAGTTGAGGATTGTGACTGGGAGAGGGAGGGTGAGTAGGTATCCAGTTAGGAGTTCTTGGGAGGGGGTTTGAAGGCAGCAGGGTGAGAAAGGGTGTTTATTTGTTTATTTGAGGGCCCCCCCACACAAGGCTGTTCAGAAGCCTAGCAGAGGCATTCCCATGTCTTGCAGCACACAAGGTCATCCATTGCAGTCACAGCAATGCCATTTAACTTTGCCTTTCTCTTACCCAGGTAGCACCCCTAATGAAGGCCACCGCCTTGGAATCAGGATGAAGCTGGAGCCTGTGGGAGCCAGGCACACTCAGGAAAGGGCAAGTAGCTGCCTTGCAGGGATTTGGCCCGCATAACTCTGGACTCACACTTTGGTTTCGGTTTACTTTATTGTAGCTGACCAAGAGGCTCACAGGCCATCACAGAGCCCTCCGAGGCACACTCATTTCAGGTGCAACGTGGATCCACATCGCCGATCATCCAAAAGATAAGTTGGGGGCCAGGGCCTGGAGATGAGAGAATAGTGGGTTGGTAGTTCTTGGGGCAGATTTAAAAATTGGCAGTGCGAAAAGCAATCTTCTCCAAGGGCCTCTTAGGACAGGTAAAGGGAGAGGCTCTACTTTTGATGGCAGATGTCAGGCGGGCAGTGCAGAACAGCTCCGGTGTGTGCCGTGTTCCCTAGTGTGTCTTTGGGGTCCCTTTTGCCCTCTTCCCTCGAGGCCCTCACCACAAGCATGATGTGTCGTGTTTCATGTCCCCCTGTTTGTCACGTTCTGTGTCACGGGTGTCTGCGGGTATTTGTGCCGGAACTGTTCTGCCCTGCCCATGGCCTGCTGCAGTAGGACAAGCCTTGGGGAGTTGAAATTTGTAATGTGGGGTGTACTTGGGCTCTAGATGCTGTTCCTAGATTGACATAAGGTGTTTGCAGCTTGTGAGTTACCCTGGTTTTGTTTGACATAAGTTCTAACTTTCTTTCAGGTGCAGATGCATTCCAGGTGTGGCAGAGGGTCAGGGTTAGGAGGTGCCGGGCCTTCTTAGGAGCGCGGTGAGTAGCAGAGTGGTGGGGTTTTGGCCGATGCGGTGCCAAGGTCAGGCACTGATGTTTGGTTCTCTTTAATCTAGCTGTCTGAGAGACACCAGCCCGGTGGCAGCAGGACCTTCCCAGGTGACGAGGTGGCCTTTCTTTGCACCTGACAGGGACCGGCATCCCCAGATGTCTGAGAGATAAGTAGAGGGCTGTGACCCACAGAGGGGATGAAGGCATGGTGCTGGTTTGGGAATGACCGGGAGGGGTTTTTGAGTCCAGTTTGGAGGTGGGGGGTGTTCATGAAGTGGCCCCTTAGGCCCCATAAAAGCAAAGTCTCACTTTTGATCGCAGTGCTGAGGTGTGCAGGGCAGAGCAGTCCCGGGGTGTCTCGTGTCCTTTGTCTGTTGTGCATTATGTGTTGTTTGTGTATGCCATGTCTTTTACCTTAGGGGGGCCTGTCAGAAACCTTGGCATCCTTGTTAGCATCTGTGATCTCTGCATTCCTTGGCCTGGCACCCGGGCCATAGAACTTTTGACTGGGGAGCTCAGACAGGCATCAGACTCTCTTCTGTCTTTGGAAGCATCCAGTCAGGTGTCTTGTCAGGTCTTGTTCTGAGCTGTCCGGACAGCTATGCCCCACCTGGATCCATTATGGTGGATTAGGACTTGTAATATTACGAGGTTAGGTAGAGGGTTCTGACCGTAGGATTCCTAGGCATCCATCTTTGCAGTTATTGGAATAAATCCTTCAGTTAGCATCTTCTTCCTCCAGGGTTCTCTGAGCCTCATCAGCTGACCATCGGTCTCAGCTCGGTCATCTCCTTTTGCATTCTCTCAGTCCTTGCAGCCATTTTCCTTGCCAAGAGGTTTCTGTTTCTGTTGTGTCCCCGTTGTCTGTCCTGTCCTGTCCTGCCTGTCCTGTGTCACGGGTGTCATCACACATTTGTGCCGGGGCTGCTCTGCCCTGCCGCACAGCCTGGTGCAATAGGAGAAGTCCTGGGGACTTGGCATTTGTAATGTGGGGTGTAGTTGGACTCTAGATGGGATTTGTAGATGGACGCATCATATCTGGAGCTCTTCAGTTATCCTGCAACAGTGTGACTCTTGTCCTAACTTTTTTTTCAGATTGAGATGGATTAAATCTGTGCCAGGGGGCCCCATCCCGGGTGAGGGGATTGCCCCGAGCAGGTGAGGCCCCATTTGTCTCTGCAGCAGAAGTGTGTATGGTGACTGTGTTACAGCTCTGTTCTTTGTCTTTCTTTTTAGGAAATAAATCTGGATTCCAGCAGCCAAGGTGGGCAGCGGAGAGAAGTGGTTGTTATTGCTCAGCTCTGAAGCACAACAATTTTTCAGCAGATTGGTCGTGTCACAAGAGGGATCTGCCCAGTGTCAAGGATGATGTTTGAGATTGAGGCTTCAGGTGAGTTGAGGATTGTTACTGGGAGAGGGAGGGTGTTCAGGTATCCAGTTAGGAGTTCTTGGGAGGGGGTTTGCAGGCAGCAGGGTGAGAAAGGGTGTTTATTTGTTTATTTGAGGGCTCCCCCCCACACAAGGCTGTTCAGAAGCCTAGCAGAGGCATTGCCATGTCTTACAGCACACAAGGTCATCCACTGCAGTCACAGCAATGCCATTTAACTTTGCCTTTCTCTAACCCAGGTGCCACTCCTAATGAAGGCCACCGCCTTGGAATCAGGATGAAGCTGGAGCCTGAGGGAGCCAGGCACGCTCAGGAAAGGGCAAGTAGCTGCCTGTGTGGGATTTGACCCACATAAGTCTGAACTCATACTTTGGTTTTGGTTTTCTTTATTGCAGCTGACCGAGAGGCTCACAGGCCATCACAGAGCCCTCCGAGGCAGACTCATTTCAGGTGCAACGTGGATCCACATCGCCGATCATCCAAAAGATAAGTCGGGAGCCACGGCCTGGAGAGGGGAGAGTATCAGGTTGGGAGTTCTTGCGCCAGATTTAAAAATTGGCTGTGGGAAAAGCAGTCTTCTCCAAGGGCCTCTTAGGACAGGTAAAGGGAGAGGCTCTACTTTTGATGGCAGATGTCAGGCGGGCAGTGCAGAACAGCTCTGGTCTGTCTGGTGTTGTCTCGTGTGCCGTGTTACCTGGTGTGTCTTTGGGGTCCCTTTTGCCTTCTCCCCTCGAGACCCTCACCACAAGCATGATGTGTCATGTTTCTTGTCCCCCCTGTTTGTCACGTTCTGTGTCACGGGTGTGTACACACGTTTGTGCCGGAGCTGTTCTGCCCTGCCGTGTAGCCTGCTGCAGTACGACAAACCGTAGGGAGTGGGAATTTGTAATGTGGGGTGTACTTGGGCTCTGGATGCTGTTCCTAGATTGACATAAGGTGTTTGCAGCTTGTGAGTTACCCTGGTTTTGTTTGACATAAGTTCTAACTTTCTTTCAGGTGCAGATGCATTCCAGGTGTGGCAGAGGGTCAGGGTTAGGAGGTGCCGGGCCTTCTTAGGAGCGCGGTGAGTAGCAGAGTGGTGGGGTTTTGGCCGATGCGGTGCCAAGGTCAGGCACTGATGTTTGGTTCTCTTTAATCTAGCTGTCTGAGAGACACCAGCCCGGTGGCAGCAGGACCTTCCCAGGTGACGAGGTGGCCTTTCTTTGCACCTGACAGGGACCGGCATCCCCAGATGTCTGAGAGATAAGTAGAGGGCTGTGACCCACAGAGGGGATGAAGGCATGGTGCTAGTTTGGGAATGACCGGGAGGGGTTTTTGAGTCCAGTTTGGAGGTGGGGGGTGTTCATTAAGTGGCCCCTTAGGCCCCATAAAAGCCACGTCTCACTTTTGATCGCAGTGCTGAGGAGCGCAGGGCAGAGCAGTCCCGGGGTGTCTCGTGTCCTTTGTCTGTTGTGCATTATGTGTTGTTTGTGTATGCCATGTCTTTTACCTTAGGGGGGCCTGTCAGAAACCTTGGCATCCTTGTTAGCATCTGTGATCTCTGCATTCCTTGGCTTGGCACCCGGGCCATAGAACTTTTGACTGGGGAGCTCAGACAGGCATCAGACTCTCTTCTGTCTTTGGAAGCATCCAGTCAGGTGTCTTGTCAGGTCTTGTTCTGAGCTGTCCGGACAGCTATGCCCCACCTGGATCCATTATGGTGGATTAGGACTTGTAATATTACGAGGTTAGGTAGAGGGTTCTGACCGTAGGATTCCTAGGCATCCATCTTTGCAGTTATTGGAATAAATCCTTCAGTTAGCATCTTCTTCCTCCAGGGTTCTCTGAGCCTCATCAGCTGACCATCGGTCTCAGCTCGGTCATCTCCTTTTGCATTCTCTCAGTCCTTGCAGCCATTTTCCTTGCCAAGAGGTTTCTGTTCCTGTTGTGTCCCCGTTGTCTGTCCTGTCCTGTCCTGTCTGTCCTGTGTCACGGGTGTCATCACACATTTGTGCCGGGGCTGCTCTGCCCTGCCGCACAGCCTGGTGCAATAGGAGAAGTCCTGGGGACTTGGCATTTGTAATGTGGGGTGTAGTTGGACTCTAGATGGGATTTGTAGATGGACACATCATATCTGGAGCTCATCAGTTATCCTGCAACAGTGTGACTCTTGTCCTAACTTTTTTTTCAGATTGAGATGGATTAAATCTGTGCCAGAGGGCCCCGTCCCGGGTGAGGGGATTGCCCCGAGCAGGTGAGGCCCCATTTGTCCCTGCAGCAGAAGTGTATGTGGTGACTGTGTTACAGCACTGTTCTTTGTCTTTCTTTTTAGGAAACCAATCTGGATTCCAGCAGCCAAGGTGAGCAGCGGAGAGAAGTGGTTGTTATTGCTCAGCTCTCAAGCACAACAATTTTTCAGCCGATTCATCGTGTCACAAGAGGGATCTGCCCAGTGTCAAGGATGATGTTTGAGATTGAGGCTTCAGGTGAGTTGAGGATTGTGACTGGGAGAGGGAGGGTGAGTAGGTATCCAGTTAGGAGTTCTTGGGAGGGGGTTTGAAGGCAGCAGGGTGAGAAAGGGTGTTTATTTGTTTATTTGAGGGCCCCCCCACACAAGGCTGTTCAGAAGCCTAGCAGAGGCATTCCCATGTCTTGCAGCACACAAGGTCATCCATTGCAGTCACAGCAATGCCATTTAACTTTGCCTTTCTCTTACCCAGGTAGCACCCCTAATGAAGGCCACCGCCTTGGAATCAGGATGAAGCTGGAGCCTGAGGGAGCCAGGCACACTCAGGAAAGGGCAAGTAGCTGCCTTGCAGGGATTTGGCCCGCATAACTCTGGACTCACACTTTGGTTTCGGTTTACTTTATTGTAGCTGACCAAGAGGCTCACAGGCCATCACAGAGCCCTCCGAGGCACACTCATTTCAGGTGCAACGTGGATCCACATCGCCGATCATCCAAAAGATAAGTCGGGGGCCAGGGCCTGGAGATGAGAGAATAGTGGGTTGGTAGTTCTTGGGGCAGATTTAAAAATTGGCAGTGGGAAAAGCAATCTTCTCCAAGGGCCTCTTAGGACAGGTAAAGGGAGAGGCTCTACTTTTGATGGCAGATGTCAGGCGGGCAGTGCAGAACAGCTCCGGTGTGTGCCGTGTTCCCTAGTGTGTCTTTGGGGTCCCTTTTGCCCTCTTCCCTCGAGGCCCTCACCACAAGCATGATGTGTCGTGTTTCATGTCCCCCTGTTTGTCACGTTCTGTGTCACGGGTGTCTGCGGGTATTTGTGCCGGAACTGTTCTGCCCTGCCCATGGCCTGCTGCAGTAGGACAAGCCTTGGGGAGTTGAAATTTGTAATGTGGGCTGTACTTGGGCTCTAGATGCTGTTCCTAGATTGACATAAGGTGTTTGCAGCTTGTGAGTTACCCTGGTTTTGTTTGACATAAGTTCTAACTTTCTTTCAGGTGCAGATGCATTCCAGGTGTGGCAGAGGGTCAGGGTTAGGAGGTGCCGGGCCTTCTTAGGAGCGCGGTGAGTAGCAGAGTGGTGGGGTTTTGGCCGATGCGGTGCCAAGGTCAGGCACTGATGTTTGGTTCTCTTTAATCTAGCTGTCTGAGAGACACCAGCCCGGTGGCAGCAGGACCTTCCCAGGTGACGAGGTGGCCTTTCTTTGCACCTGACAGGGACCGGCATCCCCAGATGTCTGAGAGATAAGTAGAGGGCTGTGACCCACAGAGGGGATGAAGGCATGGTGCTGGTTTGGGAATGACCGGGAGGGGTTTTTGAGTCCAGTTTGGAGGTGGGGGGTGTTCATGAAGTGGCCCCTTAGGCCCCATAAAAGCAAAGTCTCACTTTTGATCGCAGTGCTGAGGTGTGCAGGGCAGAGCAGTCCCGGGGTGTCTCGTGTCCTTTGTCTGTTGTGCATTATGTGTTGTTTGTGTATGCCATGTCTTTTACCTTAGGGGGGCCTGTCAGAAACCTTGGCATCCTTGTTAGCATCTGTGATCTCTGCATTCCTTGGCCTGGCACCCGGGCCATAGAACTTTTGACTGGGGAGCTCAGACAGGCATCAGACTCTCTTCTGTCTTTGGAAGCATCCAGTCAGGTGTCTTGTCAGGTCTTGTTCTGAGCTGTCCGGACAGCTATGCCCCACCTGGATCCATTATGGTGGATTAGGACTTGTAATATTACGAGGTTAGGTAGAGGGTTCTGACCGTAGGATTCCTAGGCATCCATCTTTGCAGTTATTGGAATAAATCCTTCAGTTAGCATCTTCTTCCTCCAGGGTTCTCTGAGCCTCATCAGCTGACCATCGGTCTCAGCTCGGTCATCTCCTTTTGCATTCTCTCAGTCCTTGCAGCCATTTTCCTTGCCAAGAGGTTTCTGTTCCTGTTGTGTCCCCGTTGTCTGTCCTGTCCTGTCCTGCCTGTCCTGTGTCACGGGTGTCATCACACATTTGTGCCGGGGCTGCTCTGCCCTGCCGCACAGCCTGGTGCAATAGGAGAAGTCCTGGGGACTTGGCATTTGTAATGTGGGGTGTAGTTGGACTCTAGATGGGATTTGTAGATGGACGCATCATATCTGGAGCTCTTCAGTTATCCTGCAACAGTGTGACTCTTGTCCTAACTTTTTTTTCAGATTGAGATGGATTAAATCTGTGCCAGGGGGCCCCATCCCGGGTGAGGGGATTGCCCCGAGCAGGTGAGGCCCCATTTGTCTCTGCAGCAGAAGTGTGTATGGTGACTGTGTTACAGCTCTGTTCTTTGTCTTTCTTTTTAGGAAATAAATCTGGATTCCAGCAGCCAAGGTGGGCAGCGGAGAGAAGTGGTTGTTATTGCTCAGCTCTGAAGCACAACAATTTTTCAGCAGATTGGTCGTGTCACAAGAGGGATCTGCCCAGTGTCAAGGATGATGTTTGAGATTGAGGCTTCAGGTGAGTTGAGGATTGTTACTGGGAGAGGGAGGGTGTTCAGGTATCCAGTTAGGAGTTCTTGGGAGGGGGTTTGCAGGCAGCAGGGTGAGAAAGGGTGTTTATTTGTTTATTTGAGGGCTCCCCCCCACACAAGGCTGTTCAGAAGCCTAGCAGAGGCATTGCCATGTCTTACAGCACACAAGGTCATCCACTGCAGTCACAGCAATGCCATTTAACTTTGCCTTTCTCTAACCCAGGTGCCACTCCTAATGAAGGCCACCGCCTTGGAATCAGGATGAAGCTGGAGCCTGAGGGAGCCAGGCACGCTCAGGAAAGGGCAAGTAGCTGCCTGTGTGGGATTTGACCCACATAAGTCTGAACTCATACTTTGGTTTTGGTTTTCTTTATTGCAGCTGACCGAGAGGCTCACAGGCCATCACAGAGCCCTCCGAGGCAGACTCATTTCAGGTGCAACGTGGATCCACATCGCCGATCATCCAAAAGATAAGTCGGGAGCCACGGCCTGGAGATGGGAGAGTATCAGGTTGGGAGTTCTTGCGCCAGATTTAAAAATTGGCTGTGGGAAAAGCAGTCTTCTCCAAGGGCCTCTTAGGACAGGTAAAGGGAGAGGCTCTACTTTTGATGGCAGATGTCAGGCGGGCAGTGCAGAACAGCTCTGGTCTGTCTGGTGTTGTCTCGTGTGCCGTGTTACCTGGTGTGTCTTTGGGGTCCCTTTTGCCTTCTCCCCTCGAGACCCTCACCACAAGCATGATGTGTCGTGTTTCTTGTCCCCCCTGTTTGTCACGTTCTGTGTCACGGGTGTGTACACACGTTTGTGCCGGAGCTGTTCTGCCCTGCCGTGTAGCCTGCTGCAGTACGACAAACCGTAGGGAGTGGGAATTTGTAATGTGGGGTGTACTTGGGCTCTGGATGCTGTTCCTAGATTGACATAAGGTGTTTGCAGCTTGTGAGTTACCCTGGTTTTGTTTGACATAAGTTCTAACTTTCTTTCAGGTGCAGATGCATTCCAGGTGTGGCAGAGGGTCAGGGTTAGGAGGTGCCGGGCCTTCTTAGGAGCGCGGTGAGTAGCAGAGTGGTGGGGTTTTGGCCGATGCGGTGCCAAGGTCAGGCACTGATGTTTGGTTCTCTTTAATCTAGCTGTCTGAGAGACACCAGCCCGGTGGCAGCAGGACCTTCCCAGGTGACGAGGTGGCCTTTCTTTGCACCTGACAGGGACCGGCATCCCCAGATGTCTGAGAGATAAGTAGAGGGCTGTGACCCACAGAGGGGATGAAGGCATGGTGCTGGTTTGGGAATGACCGGGAGGGGTTTTTGAGTCCAGTTTGGAGGTGGGGGGTGTTCATGAAGTGGCCCCTTAGGCCCCATAAAAGCAAAGTCTCACTTTTGATCGCAGTGCTGAGGTGTGCAGGGCAGAGCAGTCCCGGGGTGTCTCGTGTCCTTTGTCTGTTGTGCATTATGTGTTGTTTGTGTATGCCATGTCTTTTACCTTAGGGGGGCCTGTCAGAAACCTTGGCATCCTTGTTAGCATCTGTGATCTCTGCATTCCTTGGCCTGGCACCCGGGCCATAGAACTTTTGACTGGGGAGCTCAGACAGGCATCAGACTCTCTTCTGTCTTTGGAAGCATCCAGTCAGGTGTCTTGTCAGGTCTTGTTCTGAGCTGTCCGGACAGCTATGCCCCACCTGGATCCATTATGGTGGATTAGGACTTGTAATATTACGAGGTTAGGTAGAGGGTTCTGACCGTAGGATTCCTAGGCATCCATCTTTGCAGTTATTGGAATAAATCCTTCAGTTAGCATCTTCTTCCTCCAGGGTTCTCTGAGCCTCATCAGCTGACCATCGGTCTCAGCTCGGTCATCTCCTTTTGCATTCTCTCAGTCCTTGCAGCCATTTTCCTTGCCAAGAGGTTTCTGTTCCTGTTGTGTCCCCGTTGTCTGTCCTGTCCTGTCCTGCCTGTCCTGTGTCACGGGTGTCATCACACATTTGTGCCGGGGCTGCTCTGCCCTGCCGCACAGCCTGGTGCAATAGGAGAAGTCCTGGGGACTTGGCATTTGTAATGTGGGGTGTAGTTGGACTCTAGATGGGATTTGTAGATGGACGCATCATATCTGGAGCTCTTCAGTTATCCTGCAACAGTGTGACTCTTGTCCTAACTTTTTTTTCAGATTGAGATGGATTAAATCTGTGCCAGGGGGCCCCATCCCGGGTGAGGGGATTGCCCCGAGCAGGTGAGGCCCCATTTGTCTCTGCAGCAGAAGTGTGTATGGTGACTGTGTTACAGCTCTGTTCTTTGTCTTTCTTTTTAGGAAATAAATCTGGATTCCAGCAGCCAAGGTGGGCAGCGGAGAGAAGTGGTTGTTATTGCTCAGCTCTGAAGCACAACAATTTTTCAGCAGATTGGTCGTGTCACAAGAGGGATCTGCCCAGTGTCAAGGATGATGTTTGAGATTGAGGCTTCAGGTGAGTTGAGGATTGTTACTGGGAGAGGGAGGGTGTTCAGGTATCCAGTTAGGAGTTCTTGGGAGGGGGTTTGCAGGCAGCAGGGTGAGAAAGGGTGTTTATTTGTTTATTTGAGGGCTCCCCCCCACACAAGGCTGTTCAGAAGCCTAGCAGAGGCATTGCCATGTCTTACAGCACACAAGGTCATCCACTGCAGTCACAGCAATGCCATTTAACTTTGCCTTTCTCTAACCCAGGTGCCACTCCTAATGAAGGCCACCGCCTTGGAATCAGGATGAAGCTGGAGCCTGAGGGAGCCAGGCACGCTCAGGAAAGGGCAAGTAGCTGCCTGTGTGGGATTTGACCCACATAAGTCTGAACTCATACTTTGGTTTTGGTTTTCTTTATTGCAGCTGACCGAGAGGCTCACAGGCCATCACAGAGCCCTCCGAGGCAGACTCATTTCAGGTGCAACGTGGATCCACATCGCCGATCATCCAAAAGATAAGTCGGGAGCCACGGCCTGGAGAGGGGAGAGTATCAGGTTGGGAGTTCTTGCGCCAGATTTAAAAATTGGCTGTGGGAAAAGCAGTCTTCTCCAAGGGCCTCTTAGGACAGGTAAAGGGAGAGGCTCTACTTTTGATGGCAGATGTCAGGCGGGCAGTGCAGAACAGCTCTGGTCTGTCTGGTGTTGTCTCGTGTGCCGTGTTACCTGGTGTGTCTTTGGGGTCCCTTTTGCCTTCTCCCCTCGAGACCCTCACCACAAGCATGATGTGTCATGTTTCTTGTCCCCCCTGTTTGTCACGTTCTGTGTCACGGGTGTGTACACACGTTTGTGCCGGAGCTGTTCTGCCCTGCCGTGTAGCCTGCTGCAGTACGACAAACCGTAGGGAGTGGGAATTTGTAATGTGGGGTGTACTTGGGCTCTGGATGCTGTTCCTAGATTGACATAAGGTGTTTGCAGCTTGTGAGTTACCCTGGTTTTGTTTGACATAAGTTCTAACTTTCTTTCAGGTGCAGATGCATTCCAGGTGTGGCAGAGGGTCAGGGTTAGGAGGTGCCGGGCCTTCTTAGGAGCGCGGTGAGTAGCAGAGTGGTGGGGTTTTGGCCGATGCGGTGCCAAGGTCAGGCACTGATGTTTGGTTCTCTTTAATCTAGCTGTCTGAGAGACACCAGCCCGGTGGCAGCAGGACCTTCCCAGGTGACGAGGTGGCCTTTCTTTGCACCTGACAGGGACCGGCATCCCCAGATGTCTGAGAGATAAGTAGAGGGCTGTGACCCACAGAGGGGATGAAGGCATGGTGCTAGTTTGGGAATGACCGGGAGGGGTTTTTGAGTCCAGTTTGGAGGTGGGGGGTGTTCATTAAGTGGCCCCTTAGGCCCCATAAAAGCCACGTCTCACTTTTGATCGCAGTGCTGAGGAGCGCAGGGCAGAGCAGTCCCGGGGTGTCTCGTGTCCTTTGTCTCTTGTGCATTATGTGTTGTTTGTGTATGCCATGTCTTTTACCTTAGGGGGGCCTGTCAGAAACCTTGGCATCCTTGTTAGCATCTGTGATCTCTGCATTCCTTGGCTTGGCACCCGGGCCATAGAACTTTTGACTGGGGAGCTCAGACAGGCATCAGACTCTCTTCTGTCTTTGGAAGCATCCAGTCAGGTGTCTTGTCAGGTCTTGTTCTGAGCTGTCCGGACAGCTATGCCCCACCTGGATCCATTATGGTGGATTAGGACTTGTAATATTACGAGGTTAGGTAGAGGGTTCTGACCGTAGGATTCCTAGGCATCCATCTTTGCAGTTATTGGAATAAATCATTCAGTTAGCATCTTCTTCCTCCAGGGTTCTCTGAGCCTCATCAGCTGACCATCGGTCTCAGCTCGGTCATCTCCTTTTGCATTCTCTCAGTCCTTGCAGCCATTTTCCTTGCCAAGAGGTTTCTGTTCCTGTTGTGTCCCCGTTGTCTGTCCTGTCCTGTCCTGTCTGTCCTGTGTCACGGGTGTCATCACACATTTGTGCCGGGGCTGCTCTGCCCTGCCGCACAGCCTGGTGCAATAGGAGAAGTCCTGGGGACTTGGCATTTGTAATGTGGGGTGTAGTTGGACTCTAGATGGGATTTGTAGATGGACACATCATATCTGGAGCTCATCAGTTATCCTGCAACAGTGTGACTCTTGTCCTAACTTTTTTTTCAGATTGAGATGGATTAAATCTGTGCCAGAGGGCCCCGTCCCGGGTGAGGGGATTGCCCCGAGCAGGTGAGGCCCCATTTGTCCCTGCAGCAGAAGTGTGTATGGTGACTGTGTTACAGCACTGTTCTTTGTCTTTCTTTTTAGGAAACCAATCTGGATTCCAGCAGCCAAGGTGAGCAGCGGAGAGAAGTGGTTGTTATTGCTCAGCTCTCAAGCACAACAATTTTTCAGCCGATTCATCGTGTCACAAGAGGGATCTGCCCAGTGTCAAGGATGATGTTTGAGATTGAGGCTTCAGGTGAGTTGAGGATTGTGACTGGGAGAGGGAGGGTGAGTAGGTATCCAGTTAGGAGTTCTTGGGAGGGGGTTTGAAGGCAGCAGGGTGAGAAAGGGTGTTTATTTGTTTATTTGAGGGCCCCCCCACACAAGGCTGTTCAGAAGCCTAGCAGAGGCATTCCCATGTCTTGCAGCACACAAGGTCATCCATTGCAGTCACAGCAATGCCATTTAACTTTGCCTTTCTCTTACCCAGGTAGCACCCCTAATGAAGGCCACCGCCTTGGAATCAGGATGAAGCTGGAGCCTGAGGGAGCCAGGCACACTCAGGAAAGGGCAAGTAGCTGCCTTGCAGGGATTTGGCCCGCATAACTCTGGACTCACACTTTGGTTTCGGTTTACTTTATTGTAGCTGACCAAGAGGCTCACAGGCCATCACAGAGCCCTCCGAGGCACACTCATTTCAGGTGCAACGTGGATCCACATCGCCGATCATCCAAAAGATAAGTTGGGGGCCAGGGCCTGGAGATGAGAGAATAGTGGGTTGGTAGTTCTTGGGGCAGATTTAAAAATTGGCAGTGGGAAAAGCAATCTTCTCCAAGGGCCTCTTAGGACAGGTAAAGGGAGAGGCTCTACTTTTGATGGCAGATGTCAGGCGGGCAGTGCAGAACAGCTCCGGTGTGTGCCGTGTTCCCTAGTGTGTCTTTGGGGTCCCTTTTGCCCTCTTCCCTCGAGGCCCTCACCACAAGCATGATGTGTCGTGTTTCATGTCCCCCTGTTTGTCACGTTCTGTGTCACGGGTGTCTGCGGGTATTTGTGCCGGAACTGTTCTGCCCTGCCCATGGCCTGCTGCAGTAGGACAAGCCTTGGGGAGTTGAAATTTGTAATGTGGGCTGTACTTGGGCTCTAGATGCTGTTCCTAGATTGACATAAGGTGTTTGCAGCTTGTGAGTTACCCTGGTTTTGTTTGACATAAGTTCTAACTTTCTTTCAGGTGCAGATGCATTCCAGGTGTGGCAGAGGGTCAGGGTTAGGAGGTGCCGGGCCTTCTTAGGAGCGCGGTGAGTAGCAGAGTGGTGGGGTTTTGGCCGATGCGGTGCCAAGGTCAGGCACTGATGTTTGGTTCTCTTTAATCTAGCTGTCTGAGAGACACCAGCCCGGTGGCAGCAGGACCTTCCCAGGTGACGAGGTGGCCTTTCTTTGCACCTGACAGGGACCGGCATCCCCAGATGTCTGAGAGATAAGTAGAGGGCTGTGACCCACAGAGGGGATGAAGGCATGGTGCTGGTTTGGGAATGACCGGGAGGGGTTTTTGAGTCCAGTTTGGAGGTGGGGGGTGTTCATGAAGTGGCCCCTTAGGCCCCATAAAAGCAAAGTCTCACTTTTGATCGCAGTGCTGAGGTGTGCAGGGCAGAGCAGTCCCGGGGTGTCTCGTGTCCTTTGTCTGTTGTGCATTATGTGTTGTTTGTGTATGCCATGTCTTTTACCTTAGGGGGGCCTGTCAGAAACCTTGGCATCCTTGTTAGCATCTGTGATCTCTGCATTCCTTGGCCTGGCACCCGGGCCATAGAACTTTTGACTGGGGAGCTCAGACAGGCATCAGACTCTCTTCTGTCTTTGGAAGCATCCAGTCAGGTGTCTTGTCAGGTCTTGTTCTGAGCTGTCCGGACAGCTATGCCCCACCTGGATCCATTATGGTGGATTAGGACTTGTAATATTACGAGGTTAGGTAGAGGGTTCTGACCGTAGGATTCCTAGGCATCCATCTTTGCAGTTATTGGAATAAATCCTTCAGTTAGCATCTTCTTCCTCCAGGGTTCTCTGAGCCTCATCAGCTGACCATCGGTCTCAGCTCGGTCATCTCCTTTTGCATTCTCTCAGTCCTTGCAGCCATTTTCCTTGCCAAGAGGTTTCTGTTCCTGTTGTGTCCCCGTTGTCTGTCCTGTCCTGTCCTGCCTGTCCTGTGTCACGGGTGTCATCACACATTTGTGCCGGGGCTGCTCTGCCCTGCCGCACAGCCTGGTGCAATAGGAGAAGTCCTGGGGACTTGGCATTTGTAATGTGGGGTGTAGTTGGACTCTAGATGGGATTTGTAGATGGACGCATCATATCTGGAGCTCTTCAGTTATCCTGCAACAGTGTGACTCTTGTCCTAACTTTTTTTTCAGATTGAGATGGATTAAATCTGTGCCAGGGGGCCCCATCCCGGGTGAGGGGATTGCCCCGAGCAGGTGAGGCCCCATTTGTCTCTGCAGCAGAAGTGTGTATGGTGACTGTGTTACAGCTCTGTTCTTTGTCTTTCTTTTTAGGAAATAAATCTGGATTCCAGCAGCCAAGGTGGGCAGCGGAGAGAAGTGGTTGTTATTGCTCAGCTCTGAAGCACAACAATTTTTCAGCAGATTGGTCGTGTCACAAGAGGGATCTGCCCAGTGTCAAGGATGATGTTTGAGATTGAGGCTTCAGGTGAGTTGAGGATTGTTACTGGGAGAGGGAGGGTGTTCAGGTATCCAGTTAGGAGTTCTTGGGAGGGGGTTTGCAGGCAGCAGGGTGAGAAAGGGTGTTTATTTGTTTATTTGAGGGCTCCCCCCCACACAAGGCTGTTCAGAAGCCTAGCAGAGGCATTGCCATGTCTTACAGCACACAAGGTCATCCACTGCAGTCACAGCAATGCCATTTAACTTTGCCTTTCTCTAACCCAGGTGCCACTCCTAATGAAGGCCACCGCCTTGGAATCAGGATGAAGCTGGAGCCTGAGGGAGCCAGGCACGCTCAGGAAAGGGCAAGTAGCTGCCTGTGTGGGATTTGACCCACATAAGTCTGAACTCATACTTTGGTTTTGGTTTTCTTTATTGCAGCTGACCGAGAGGCTCACAGGCCATCACAGAGCCCTCCGAGGCAGACTCATTTCAGGTGCAACGTGGATCCACATCGCCGATCATCCAAAAGATAAGTCGGGAGCCACGGCCTGGAGATGGGAGAGTATCAGGTTGGGAGTTCTTGCGCCAGATTTAAAAATTGGCTGTGGGAAAAGCAGTCTTCTCCAAGGGCCTCTTAGGACAGGTAAAGGGAGAGGCTCTACTTTTGATGGCAGATGTCAGGCGGGCAGTGCAGAACAGCTCTGGTCTGTCTGGTGTTGTCTCGTGTGCCGTGTTACCTGGTGTGTCTTTGGGGTCCCTTTTGCCTTCTCCCCTCGAGACCCTCACCACAAGCATGATGTGTCGTGTTTCTTGTCCCCCCTGTTTGTCACGTTCTGTGTCACGGGTGTGTACACACGTTTGTGCCGGAGCTGTTCTGCCCTGCCGTGTAGCCTGCTGCAGTACGACAAACCGTAGGGAGTGGGAATTTGTAATGTGGGGTGTACTTGGGCTCTGGATGCTGTTCCTAGATTGACATAAGGTGTTTGCAGCTTGTGAGTTACCCTGGTTTTGTTTGACATAAGTTCTAACTTTCTTTCAGGTGCAGATGCATTCCAGGTGTGGCAGAGGGTCAGGGTTAGGAGGTGCCGGGCCTTCTTAGGAGCGCGGTGAGTAGCAGAGTGGTGGGGTTTTGGCCGATGCGGTGCCAAGGTCAGGCACTGATGTTTGGTTCTCTTTAATCTAGCTGTCTGAGAGACACCAGCCCGGTGGCAGCAGGACCTTCCCAGGTGACGAGGTGGCCTTTCTTTGCACCTGACAGGGACCGGCATCCCCAGATGTCTGAGAGATAAGTAGAGGGCTGTGACCCACAGAGGGGATGAAGGCATGGTGCTGGTTTGGGAATGACCGGGAGGGGTTTTTGAGTCCAGTTTGGAGGTGGGGGGTGTTCATGAAGTGGCCCCTTAGGCCCCATAAAAGCAAAGTCTCACTTTTGATCGCAGTGCTGAGGTGTGCAGGGCAGAGCAGTCCCGGGGTGTCTCGTGTCCTTTGTCTGTTGTGCATTATGTGTTGTTTGTGTATGCCATGTCTTTTACCTTAGGGGGGCCTGTCAGAAACCTTGGCATCCTTGTTAGCATCTGTGATCTCTGCATTCCTTGGCCTGGCACCCGGGCCATAGAACTTTTGACTGGGGAGCTCAGACAGGCATCAGACTCTCTTCTGTCTTTGGAAGCATCCAGTCAGGTGTCTTGTCAGGTCTTGTTCTGAGCTGTCCGGACAGCTATGCCCCACCTGGATCCATTATGGTGGATTAGGACTTGTAATATTACGAGGTTAGGTAGAGGGTTCTGACCGTAGGATTCCTAGGCATCCATCTTTGCAGTTATTGGAATAAATCCTTCAGTTAGCATCTTCTTCCTCCAGGGTTCTCTGAGCCTCATCAGCTGACCATCGGTCTCAGCTCGGTCATCTCCTTTTGCATTCTCTCAGTCCTTGCAGCCATTTTCCTTGCCAAGAGGTTTCTGTTCCTGTTGTGTCCCCGTTGTCTGTCCTGTCCTGTCCTGCCTGTCCTGTGTCACGGGTGTCATCACACATTTGTGCCGGGGCTGCTCTGCCCTGCCGCACAGCCTGGTGCAATAGGAGAAGTCCTGGGGACTTGGCATTTGTAATGTGGGGTGTAGTTGGACTCTAGATGGGATTTGTAGATGGACGCATCATATCTGGAGCTCTTCAGTTATCCTGCAACAGTGTGACTCTTGTCCTAACTTTTTTTTCAGATTGAGATGGATCTGTGCCAGGGGGCCCCATCCCGGGTGAGGGGATTGCCCCGAGCAGGTGAGGCCCCATTTGTCTCTGCAGCAGAAGTGTGTATGGTGACTGTGTTACAGCTCTGTTCTTTGTCTTTCTTTTTAGGAAATAAATCTGGATTCCAGCAGCCAAGGTGGGCAGCGGAGAGAAGTGGTTGTTATTGCTCAGCTCTGAAGCACAACAATTTTTCAGCAGATTGGTCGTGTCACAAGAGGGATCTGCCCAGTGTCAAGGATGATGTTTGAGATTGAGGCTTCAGGTGAGTTGAGGATTGTTACTGGGAGAGGGAGGGTGTTCAGGTATCCAGTTAGGAGTTCTTGGGAGGGGGTTTGCAGGCAGCAGGGTGAGAAAGGGTGTTTATTTGTTTATTTGAGGGCTCCCCCCCACACAAGGCTGTTCAGAAGCCTAGCAGAGGCATTGCCATGTCTTACAGCACACAAGGTCATCCACTGCAGTCACAGCAATGCCATTTAACTTTGCCTTTCTCTAACCCAGGTGCCACTCCTAATGAAGGCCACCGCCTTGGAATCAGGATGAAGCTGGAGCCTGAGGGAGCCAGGCACGCTCAGGAAAGGGCAAGTAGCTGCCTGTGTGGGATTTGACCCACATAAGTCTGAACTCATACTTTGGTTTTGGTTTTCTTTATTGCAGCTGACCGAGAGGCTCACAGGCCATCACAGAGCCCTCCGAGGCAGACTCATTTCAGGTGCAACGTGGATCCACATCGCCGATCATCCAAAAGATAAGTCGGGAGCCACGGCCTGGAGAGGGGAGAGTATCAGGTTGGGAGTTCTTGCGCCAGATTTAAAAATTGGCTGTGGGAAAAGCAGTCTTCTCCAAGGGCCTCTTAGGACAGGTAAAGGGAGAGGCTCTACTTTTGATGGCAGATGTCAGGCGGGCAGTGCAGAACAGCTCTGGTCTGTCTGGTGTTGTCTCGTGTGCCGTGTTACCTGGTGTGTCTTTGGGGTCCCTTTTGCCTTCTCCCCTCGAGACCCTCACCACAAGCATGATGTGTCATGTTTCTTGTCCCCCCTGTTTGTCACGTTCTGTGTCACGGGTGTGTACACACGTTTGTGCCGGAGCTGTTCTGCCCTGCCGTGTAGCCTGCTGCAGTACGACAAACCGTAGGGAGTGGGAATTTGTAATGTGGGGTGTACTTGGGCTCTGGATGCTGTTCCTAGATTGACATAAGGTGTTTGCAGCTTGTGAGTTACCCTGGTTTTGTTTGACATAAGTTCTAACTTTCTTTCAGGTGCAGATGCATTCCAGGTGTGGCAGAGGGTCAGGGTTAGGAGGTGCCGGGCCTTCTTAGGAGCGCGGTGAGTAGCAGAGTGGTGGGGTTTTGGCCGATGCGGTGCCAAGGTCAGGCACTGATGTTTGGTTCTCTTTAATCTAGCTGTCTGAGAGACACCAGCCCGGTGGCAGCAGGACCTTCCCAGGTGACGAGGTGGCCTTTCTTTGCACCTGACAGGGACCGGCATCCCCAGATGTCTGAGAGATAAGTAGAGGGCTGTGACCCACAGAGGGGATGAAGGCATGGTGCTAGTTTGGGAATGACCGGGAGGGGTTTTTGAGTCCAGTTTGGAGGTGGGGGGTGTTCATTAAGTGGCCCCTTAGGCCCCATAAAAGCCACGTCTCACTTTTGATCGCAGTGCTGAGGAGCGCAGGGCAGAGCAGTCCCGGGGTGTCTCGTGTCCTTTGTCTCTTGTGCATTATGTGTTGTTTGTGTATGCCATGTCTTTTACCTTAGGGGGGCCTGTCAGAAACCTTGGCATCCTTGTTAGCATCTGTGATCTCTGCATTCCTTGGCTTGGCACCCGGGCCATAGAACTTTTGACTGGGGAGCTCAGACAGGCATCAGACTCTCTTCTGTCTTTGGAAGCATCCAGTCAGGTGTCTTGTCAGGTCTTGTTCTGAGCTGTCCGGACAGCTATGCCCCACCTGGATCCATTATGGTGGATTAGGACTTGTAATATTACGAGGTTAGGTAGAGGGTTCTGACCGTAGGATTCCTAGGCATCCATCTTTGCAGTTATTGGAATAAATCATTCAGTTAGCATCTTCTTCCTCCAGGGTTCTCTGAGCCTCATCAGCTGACCATCGGTCTCAGCTCGGTCATCTCCTTTTGCATTCTCTCAGTCCTTGCAGCCATTTTCCTTGCCAAGAGGTTTCTGTTCCTGTTGTGTCCCCGTTGTCTGTCCTGTCCTGTCCTGTCTGTCCTGTGTCACGGGTGTCATCACACATTTGTGCCGGGGCTGCTCTGCCCTGCCGCACAGCCTGGTGCAATAGGAGAAGTCCTGGGGACTTGGCATTTGTAATGTGGGGTGTAGTTGGACTCTAGATGGGATTTGTAGATGGACACATCATATCTGGAGCTCATCAGTTATCCTGCAACAGTGTGACTCTTGTCCTAACTTTTTTTTCAGATTGAGATGGATTAAATCTGTGCCAGAGGGCCCCGTCCCGGGTGAGGGGATTGCCCCGAGCAGGTGAGGCCCCATTTGTCCCTGCAGCAGAAGTGTGTATGGTGACTGTGTTACAGCACTGTTCTTTGTCTTTCTTTTTAGGAAACCAATCTGGATTCCAGCAGCCAAGGTGAGCAGCGGAGAGAAGTGGTTGTTATTGCTCAGCTCTCAAGCACAACAATTTTTCAGCCGATTCATCGTGTCACAAGAGGGATCTGCCCAGTGTCAAGGATGATGTTTGAGATTGAGGCTTCAGGTGAGTTGAGGATTGTGACTGGGAGAGGGAGGGTGAGTAGGTATCCAGTTAGGAGTTCTTGGGAGGGGGTTTGAAGGCAGCAGGGTGAGAAAGGGTGTTTATTTGTTTATTTGAGGGCCCCCCCACACAAGGCTGTTCAGAAGCCTAGCAGAGGCATTCCCATGTCTTGCAGCACACAAGGTCATCCATTGCAGTCACAGCAATGCCATTTAACTTTGCCTTTCTCTTACCCAGGTAGCACCCCTAATGAAGGCCACCGCCTTGGAATCAGGATGAAGCTGGAGCCTGAGGGAGCCAGGCACACTCAGGAAAGGGCAAGTAGCTGCCTTGCAGGGATTTGGCCCGCATAACTCTGGACTCACACTTTGGTTTCGGTTTACTTTATTGTAGCTGACCAAGAGGCTCACAGGCCATCACAGAGCCCTCCGAGGCACACTCATTTCAGGTGCAACGTGGATCCACATCGCCGATCATCCAAAAGATAAGTCGGGGGCCAGGGCCTGGAGATGAGAGAATAGTGGGTTGGTAGTTCTTGGGGCAGATTTAAAAATTGGCAGTGGGAAAAGCAATCTTCTCCAAGGGCCTCTTAGGACAGGTAAAGGGAGAGGCTCTACTTTTGATGGCAGATGTCAGGCGGGCAGTGCAGAACAGCTCCGGTGTGTGCCGTGTTCCCTAGTGTGTCTTTGGGGTCCCTTTTGCCCTCTTCCCTCGAGGCCCTCACCACAAGCATGATGTGTCGTGTTTCATGTCCCCCTGTTTGTCACGTTCTGTGTCACGGGTGTCTGCGGGTATTTGTGCCGGAACTGTTCTGCCCTGCCCATGGCCTGCTGCAGTAGGACAAGCCTTGGGGAGTTGAAATTTGTAATGTGGGGTGTACTTGGGCTCTAGATGCTGTTCCTAGATTGACATAAGGTGTTTGCAGCTTGTGAGTTACCCTGGTTTTGTTTGACATAAGTTCTAACTTTCTTTCAGGTGCAGATGCATTCCAGGTGTGGCAGAGGGTCAGGGTTAGGAGGTGCCGGGCCTTCTTAGGAGCGCGGTGAGTAGCAGAGTGGTGGGGTTTTGGCCGATGCGGTGCCAAGGTCAGGCACTGATGTTTGGTTCTCTTTAATCTAGCTGTCTGAGAGACACCAGCCCGGTGGCAGCAGGACCTTCCCAGGTGACGAGGTGGCCTTTCTTTGCACCTGACAGGGACCGGCATCCCCAGATGTCTGAGAGATAAGTAGAGGGCTGTGACCCACAGAGGGGATGAAGGCATGGTGCTGGTTTGGGAATGACCGGGAGGGGTTTTTGAGTCCAGTTTGGAGGTGGGGGGTGTTCATGAAGTGGCCCCTTAGGCCCCATAAAAGCAAAGTCTCACTTTTGATCGCAGTGCTGAGGTGTGCAGGGCCGAGCAGTCCCGGGGTGTCTCGTGTCCTTTGTCTGTTGTGCATTATGTGTTGTTTGTGTATGCCATGTCTTTTACCTTAGGGGGGCCTGTCAGAAACCTTGGCATCCTTGTTAGCATCTGTGATCTCTGCATTCCTTGGCCTGGCACCCGGGCCATAGAACTTTTGACTGGGGAGCTCAGACAGGCATCAGACTCTCTTCTGTCTTTGGAAGCATCCAGTCAGGTGTCTTGTCAGGTCTTGTTCTGAGCTGTCCGGACAGCTATGCCCCACCTGGATCCATTATGGTGGATTAGGACTTGTAATATTACGAGGTTAGGTAGAGGGTTCTGACCGTAGGATTCCTAGGCATCCATCTTTGCAGTTATTGGAATAAATCCTTCAGTTAGCATCTTCTTCCTCCAGGGTTCTCTGAGCCTCATCAGCTGACCATCGGTCTCAGCTCGGTCATCTCCTTTTGCATTCTCTCAGTCCTTGCAGCCATTTTCCTTGCCAAGAGGTTTCTGTTCCTGTTGTGTCCCCGTTGTCTGTCCTGTCCTGTCCTGCCTGTCCTGTGTCACGGGTGTCATCACACATTTGTGCCGGGGCTGCTCTGCCCTGCCGCACAGCCTGGTGCAATAGGAGAAGTCCTGGGGACTTGGCATTTGTAATGTGGGGTGTAGTTGGACTCTAGATGGGATTTGTAGATGGACGCATCATATCTGGAGCTCTTCAGTTATCCTGCAACAGTGTGACTCTTGTCCTAACTTTTTTTTCAGATTGAGATGGATTAAATCTGTGCCAGGGGGCCCCATCCCGGGTGAGGGGATTGCCCCGAGCAGGTGAGGCCCCATTTGTCTCTGCAGCAGAAGTGTGTATGGTGACTGTGTTACAGCTCTGTTCTTTGTCTTTCTTTTTAGGAAATAAATCTGGATTCCAGCAGCCAAGGTGGGCAGCGGAGAGAAGTGGTTGTTATTGCTCAGCTCTGAAGCACAACAATTTTTCAGCAGATTGGTCGTGTCACAAGAGGGATCTGCCCAGTGTCAAGGATGATGTTTGAGATTGAGGCTTCAGGTGAGTTGAGGATTGTTACTGGGAGAGGGAGGGTGTTCAGGTATCCAGTTAGGAGTTCTTGGGAGGGGGTTTGCAGGCAGCAGGGTGAGAAAGGGTGTTTATTTGTTTATTTGAGGGCTCCCCCCCACACAAGGCTGTTCAGAAGCCTAGCAGAGGCATTGCCATGTCTTACAGCACACAAGGTCATCCACTGCAGTCACAGCAATGCCATTTAACTTTGCCTTTCTCTAACCCAGGTGCCACTCCTAATGAAGGCCACCGCCTTGGAATCAGGATGAAGCTGGAGCCTGAGGGAGCCAGGCACGCTCAGGAAAGGGCAAGTAGCTGCCTGTGTGGGATTTGACCCACATAAGTCTGAACTCATACTTTGGTTTTGGTTTTCTTTATTGCAGCTGACCGAGAGGCTCACAGGCCATCACAGAGCCCTCCGAGGCAGACTCATTTCAGGTGCAACGTGGATCCACATCGCCGATCATCCAAAAGATAAGTCGGGAGCCACGGCCTGGAGAGGGGAGAGTATCAGGTTGGGAGTTCTTGCGCCAGATTTAAAAATTGGCTGTGGGAAAAGCAGTCTTCTCCAAGGGCCTCTTAGGACAGGTAAAGGGAGAGGCTCTACTTTTGATGGCAGATGTCAGGCGGGCAGTGCAGAACAGCTCTGGTCTGTCTGGTGTTGTCTCGTGTGCCGTGTTACCTGGTGTGTCTTTGGGGTCCCTTTTGCCTTCTCCCCTCGAGACCCTCACCACAAGCATGATGTGTCATGTTTCTTGTCCCCCCTGTTTGTCACGTTCTGTGTCACGGGTGTGTACACACGTTTGTGCCGGAGCTGTTCTGCCCTGCCGTGTAGCCTGCTGCAGTACGACAAACCGTAGGGAGTGGGAATTTGTAATGTGGGGTGTACTTGGGCTCTGGATGCTGTTCCTAGATTGACATAAGGTGTTTGCAGCTTGTGAGTTACCCTGGTTTTGTTTGACATAAGTTCTAACTTTCTTTCAGGTGCAGATGCATTCCAGGTGTGGCAGAGGGTCAGGGTTAGGAGGTGCCGGGCCTTCTTAGGAGCGCGGTGAGTAGCAGAGTGGTGGGGTTTTGGCCGATGCGGTGCCAAGGTCAGGCACTGATGTTTGGTTCTCTTTAATCTAGCTGTCTGAGAGACACCAGCCCGGTGGCAGCAGGACCTTCCCAGGTGACGAGGTGGCCTTTCTTTGCACCTGACAGGGACCGGCATCCCCAGATGTCTGAGAGATAAGTAGAGGGCTGTGACCCACAGAGGGGATGAAGGCATGGTGCTAGTTTGGGAATGACCGGGAGGGGTTTTTGAGTCCAGTTTGGAGGTGGGGGGTGTTCATTAAGTGGCCCCTTAGGCCCCATAAAAGCCACGTCTCACTTTTGATCGCAGTGCTGAGGAGCGCAGGGCAGAGCAGTCCCGGGGTGTCTCGTGTCCTTTGTCTGTTGTGCATTATGTGTTGTTTGTGTATGCCATGTCTTTTACCTTAGGGGGGCCTGTCAGAAACCTTGGCATCCTTGTTAGCATCTGTGATCTCTGCATTCCTTGGCTTGGCACCCGGGCCATAGAACTTTTGACTGGGGAGCTCAGACAGGCATCAGACTCTCTTCTGTCTTTGGAAGCATCCAGTCAGGTGTCTTGTCAGGTCTTGTTCTGAGCTGTCCGGACAGCTATGCCCCACCTGGATCCATTATGGTGGATTAGGACTTGTAATATTACGAGGTTAGGTAGAGGGTTCTGACCGTAGGATTCCTAGGCATCCATCTTTGCAGTTATTGGAATAAATCCTTCAGTTAGCATCTTCTTCCTCCAGGGTTCTCTGAGCCTCATCAGCTGACCATCGGTCTCAGCTCGGTCATCTCCTTTTGCATTCTCTCAGTCCTTGCAGCCATTTTCCTTGCCAAGAGGTTTCTGTTCCTGTTGTGTCCCCGTTGTCTGTCCTGTCCTGTCCTGTCTGTCCTGTGTCACGGGTGTCATCACACATTTGTGCCGGGGCTGCTCTGCCCTGCCGCACAGCCTGGTGCAATAGGAGAAGTCCTGGGGACTTGGCATTTGTAATGTGGGGTGTAGTTGGACTCTAGATGGGATTTGTAGATGGACACATCATATCTGGAGCTCATCAGTTATCCTGCAACAGTGTGACTCTTGTCCTAACTTTTTTTTCAGATTGAGATGGATTAAATCTGTGCCAGAGGGCCCCGTCCCGGGTGAGGGGATTGCCCCGAGCAGGTGAGGCCCCATTTGTCCCTGCAGCAGAAGTGTATGTGGTGACTGTGTTACAGCACTGTTCTTTGTCTTTCTTTTTAGGAAACCAATCTGGATTCCAGCAGCCAAGGTGAGCAGCGGAGAGAAGTGGTTGTTATTGCTCAGCTCTCAAGCACAACAATTTTTCAGCCGATTCATCGTGTCACAAGAGGGATCTGCCCAGTGTCAAGGATGATGTTTGAGATTGAGGCTTCAGGTGAGTTGAGGATTGTGACTGGGAGAGGGAGGGTGAGTAGGTATCCAGTTAGGAGTTCTTGGGAGGGGGTTTGAAGGCAGCAGGGTGAGAAAGGGTGTTTATTTGTTTATTTGAGGGCCCCCCCACACAAGGCTGTTCAGAAGCCTAGCAGAGGCATTCCCATGTCTTGCAGCACACAAGGTCATCCATTGCAGTCACAGCAATGCCATTTAACTTTGCCTTTCTCTTACCCAGGTAGCACCCCTAATGAAGGCCACCGCCTTGGAATCAGGATGAAGCTGGAGCCTGAGGGAGCCAGGCACACTCAGGAAAGGGCAAGTAGCTGCCTTGCAGGGATTTGGCCCGCATAACTCTGGACTCACACTTTGGTTTCGGTTTACTTTATTGTAGCTGACCAAGAGGCTCACAGGCCATCACAGAGCCCTCTGAGGCACACTCATTTCAGGTGCAACGTGGATCCACATCGCCGATCATCCAAAAGATAAGTCGGGGGCCAGGGCCTGGAGATGGGAGAGTATCAGGTTGGGAGTTCTTGCGCCAGATTTAAAAATTGGCTGTGGGAAAAGCAGTCTTCTCCAAGGGCCTCTTAGGAGAGGTAAAGGGAGAGGCTCTACTTTTGATGGCAGATGTCAGGCGGGCAGTGCAGAACAGCTCTGGTCTGTCTGGTGTTGTCTCGTGTGCCGTGTTACCTGGTGTGTCTTTGGGGTCCCTTTTGCCTTCTCCCCTCGAGACCCTCACCACAAGCATGATGTGTCGTGTTTCTTGTCCCCCCTGTTTGTCACGTTCTGTGTCACGGGTGTGTACACACGTTTGTGCCGGAGCTGTTCTGCCCTGCCGTGTAGCCTGCTGCAGTACGACAAACCGTAGGGAGTGGGAATTTGTAATGTGGGGTGTACTTGGGCTCTGGATGCTGTTCCTAGATTGACATAAGGTGTTTGCAGCTTGTGAGTTACCCTGGTTTTGTTTGACATAAGTTCTAACTTTCTTTCAGGTGCAGATGCATTCCAGGTGTGGCAGAGGGTCAGGGTTAGGAGGTGCCGGGCCTTCTTAGGAGCGCGGTGAGTAGCAGAGTGGTGGGGTTTTGGCCGATGCGGTGCCAAGGTCAGGCACTGATGTTTGGTTCTCTTTAATCTAGCTGTCTGAGAGACACCAGCCCGGTGGCAGCAGGACCTTCCCAGGTGACGAGGTGGCCTTTCTTTGCACCTGACAGGGACCGGCATCCCCAGATGTCTGAGAGATAAGCAGAGGGCTGCAACCCTCAGAGGGGATGAACGTGGGGTGCTTTGTCAGGACTCCCTGCGGTGGGGGTCTGAGTTGGCTCTGCCAATGAGGTTAGCCAAGATGTTGCCCCTTAGGCCCCATAAAAGCAAAGTCTCCCTTTTGGTCACAGTGCTGAGGTGCACAGCAGGGCAGAGCAGTCCTGGTGTGTCTTGTGTCACTTGTGTATTGTGTGTTTTCCTGGATATCTCATGTCTCTTATCTTAGCCCTGTGAGGGGCCTCTCAGAAACCTTTCCTAGTATCCGTGATCTCAGTGTTCCTCGCCCTGGCACCCATGCCATAGATCTTTTGACTGCGGAGCTCACACAGGCATCAGAAATGCATCTCTCTTTAGAAGCGTCCAGTCAAATGTCTTGTCATGTCTTGTTCTGAGCTGTACGGACAGCCATGCTGCGCAATGATCCATTATAGCAGAGTAGGACTTGTAAGGATGTGAGGTTAGGGAGAGGATTCTGACGTTAGGATTCTCGAGCATCCATCTTTGCAGTTTTTGGAATAAATCATTCAGTTAGCATCTTCTTCCTCCAGGGTTCTCTGAGCCTCATCAGCTCGCCATCAGCTTCAACTCTTCTTCTTTTGCATTCTCTCAGTCCTTGCAGCCATTTTCCTTGCTAAGAGATTTCCGTTCCTGTTGTGTCCCCAGTGTTTGTCACGTCTTGTCTGTCCTGTGTCATGGGTGTCTGCACACATTTGTGCTGGAGCTGCTGTTCTGCCCTGCTGCAATATGAGAAGTCTCAGGGACTTGGAATTTGTAATGTGTAGTTGGATTCTAGATGGGATTTGTAGATGGACACAGGATACGTGGAGCCCATAAGTTATCCTGCAGCCCTTTCACTTTCATCCTAACTTTCTTTTAGTTGCAGAAGGATAAATCCAGGGCAGAGCCCCCCATTCTGGGTGAGGGGATTCCCCTGTGAAGGTCAGTCACTGTTTGTCTCTGCAGAGGAAGCATAAATTGTGGCTGCTGCAGCTCTGCTCTTTGTCTTTATTTTTAGGAAGTCAAGGCAGAGAGCAGCTGTCAAGGCTGAGTGGGCAAGGTGAGCATTCAGTAGGGTACCGAAACAGTTGTTATTGCTGAGGTCTCAGTTTCTGGTGCAGCTCTAGGTATGTATTATTCCTCTTTTTATTTTAGATGGACTGCTTGCCATCTACCCTAGCCCAGCATGCCCATGCCAGGTGGGTTCAAGCTTAAGGTATCAGTGTGGCATACTTGTCAGGGTTGGGAGGTTGTGTTTTCACAGTATCTCAGCATGCTTTTCTGCTTTGTTTCTTTGCAGGTGCTGTCGCTGCCCTAGTCATGCCGGGGAAGAGAGGAGGGCAGGTGACTCGGAGTTTACGCGGGCTGATTCCTAGGTGAGCGTTATGCAGCAGCATGCTAAGTGTGTACATTTTCTTTTTGCAGGTATCTTCTAGGCGGCCTCTGGAGTCAAATCAAGACTTGAGGTGAGCTGGGGCAGGGGTGCGAAGGAGTCCCGGGGATTACTGTTTTTGAGGGCAATAGTCACGTTTTCTGTTTTGCCTTAGGTACCCTGGGCAGGCTTGTAGCCACAGCTTGGAAGCGGCAGCACCGAAGCGCACACATTGAGAACGTCTCAACGTCCACGTCCGACCGAGGATGGATTTTGTCTGCTTGTCTTCCAAAAGCTAAGTGTCGGGGCCAGTGGTTGGGAGAAGGGGAAAAGCCTTTACTATCACAGGAGGCAATCTGATGTCAGCTTAGCGGAGAGGTCTGTAGTGGGACAGGCTCCCTGGAAGTAAAGGGAGCGGGTTTCTCCTCAGCCTCACCAGAGCCTTTGCCGGGCAGGGCAGTTCCTACCCATCTCCACATTCTTGTGAACTTTGCGTCATCTGCCTTCCTCGACTTGAAGTCGTCACGGCTCTTTCCCCCGTGGAGCTCGCCTTCAGGTCCGGAGCTGTAGCCGCAGTCACCTGGCAGTCCGCTTCCTTCTCTAGGCTTGCTGAGCCTCTCGAGCATCCTCCTAACTGCTTTGGCCCTAACTTCCTTTAATGAGTTGCATTTCATCATCACGTGCTGTTGTCATAGGGCTTCCTTTCCCTTGGCCTCATAGGCCTCTGGCTCGTCTTGTGCTAGGACTCTCGGGTCCCTAAAGGGAAAGTGCCAAGCAGTTGCAACTTGTCTCTGTGTTATGTCATCTGTGTCTATGTTATGGTGTGTGTGTCCATTGTCTTCCACGGCATAGGCCTTTGTTACATCTCAATGCTTTATCGGCTCTCTTCTGTGCCATGTTCTACTCACATTCCTTGCCGGATATCCCTTATTCCAGCATCTTTACATTTTTACTCTTTTAGACAGGAATGTCTCACAGGGACAAGATGTTCTCATCCATCTTCCTTCTCACTATCAGCTTTGGTAGTGGGTTTTTTTCCATTTTCTTGAACTTCTAGAGGGAGCATCTTACACCCTCCTCACGTGACTGCAGTAGTTCTATAGGTTCCATCTTCTCAAAGGATACAGGGCTCAATAAGTAATCTTCCAGAGAGTTTTCTTAAGTCGTGGTTTATATTGTATGTTCCTATGTTGGCTTATATTGTATGTACTTACATACAGTATAAGTACGTACAGTATAAGCCAGCATAGGTACATGCAATGTAAGTGCATCGCCTTATATTGTCTGTACTTACACTGCATGTAAGCATGTCGCCTTATATTGTGTGTACTTACACTCTGTGTACACTTGCACTGTATGCGTCAGCTTATATTGTGTGTAGACTGTACCACTTATGATCGGAGCTGCCCTGCCCTGGCACATAGTCACAGTTAGGTAGAACAGTTATAACAACTTTACTGTTCATCTGTCTTTTGTGGGATTTTGGGTAGAAAATTCATCAGTCCAGAGTGGGGACAAGTCCTAGCTGTCAGATAGGCACTTGTTGACCCTTCCTGTTGTCTCACAGGTCGCCGAGGCTGCTGATTTCCCCAGGATCTGCCATTTAGCTCAAGGAGCGGCAGCCAGAAGATGTGTCAAAGCACCTTCTTCAGCATCTCAGAGAAGGGCCACAGTGAGCGTGTAAGAAGGAGTGTGTGTGAGGGCACGTGGCTGTGTCTGTCTGCTCGTCTCTGCGTGTGTGAGCGCATGCTGACTGGATTTAACCTTGTGTATTTGACTTTTGCTTTTCAGGTTTTGCAACTCATTGTTAAATTGAGAATAAAAAATCCCCAGCTGCCTTCCACCCTGGCTGTTTTTTTTTTTTTGGTCCCGGCCAAGTAAAAACCCAGAAAAATACTCCAAGATAGGCTAGAAAAGGCCCAAAAAACCCAGTAAAAAAACCCAAGATGGGCAAGAAAAACCCAGAAAAAAGCAGAAAAAACCCCAAAATGGGCAACAAAGAAACCCCACAAAAATCCAGGAAAAAAACTGCAAGACGGGGAAGAAAAAAATCAAGAAAAAACCCAGAACAATCACAGGGAAAAAATCTCAAGAGGGGCAAGAGCAAACCCGGGAAAAAAAGCTAAAAACCCCAAGATCGGCAAGAAAAAACCAGGAAAAAAAACCAAGATGGGCAAGAAAAGCCCAGAAAAAACCCAGAAAAAAAAAAAAAACCAGGAAAAAGAAACCGGAAGAACCCCCAAGGTGGGCAAGGAAAACCCAGAAAAAACCAAGGAAAAAATCAAACATGGGCGAGAATACCCAGAAAAAAACCCCAAGATGGGCAAGAAAAAACGCAGAAAACACCCACAGAAAACCAGGAAAAAAACCTCAAGATGGGCAAGAAGAATCCCAAAAAACCCCCACAAGATGGACCAGAAAAAACGCAGGAAAAACCAGGAAAAACTAGGAAAAATAAACCAGGAAAAAAAAACGGAAAAAAAATCCCAAGATGGGCAAGGAAAAACCCAGAAAAAAACCAAGAACAAAAACCCCAGACTGGCAGGAAAAAAACGCAAAAAAAAAAAAAACCAAGATGGGCAAGGAGAAGATCCTCAAAAAACCCAGAAAAATCACAGAAAATCCCCCCAAGATGGGCAAGAAAAAAAGCAAGATGGACCAGAAAAAAACCTGAAAAAACCAAGAAAAAAAAAAAAAAAAAAAGGAAAAAAAAAAAAAGGGAAAAAAACCACCAAGATGGGCAAGAAAAAACCCAGAAAAAAACCCAGAAAAAAAATTCAAGATGGGCAAGAATAAACCTGGAAAAAAACCCAGGAAAAACTCCAAATTGGGAAGAAAAAAAACTGTCGTAAAAGGTGCCGTAAAGCGCGACTGTCGTAAAAGGTGCCGTAAAGCGCGACTGTTGTAAAAGGTGCCGTAAAGCGTTACTGTGCGAATTGTTCCGAAGAGCCGAACTTAAATGAGTTTAGACCAAGAGCCGAACCAAGCTGAACCTAGCCGAGTTTCATTAAACAGAACTGAACGTCGCCGCACCGCTGTGCCTGCAGTGCGCCTGTGCAGACAGCAGGGGGCGCTGTGCATGCAGCGCGCCGGTGCACACAGCAGGGAGCGCTGTATAAAGCAAGTATGAAATATCAACTATCTATAAGAAGGAATAAACGCTCTATGTCACGTGCAGCAGTAGAAAATTTCAGGTTCCCAGGAAATAAATAGTTTTCTTTAAATCATTTTCATTTTGGAGTTTTTTTAATCCCAGATAGCCTGAAAGTTTCTACTGCTGCTTTTTTATTCTAAAGCTAGAAATGAAAACTAAGATTAGAAATACAGGGAAAGAAAGAAAGAAAGGAAGAGAAAGAAAAAAAGAAAATAAGGAAAGGAACTGAAAGGAAGAAAGAAGGAAGGAAGGAAGACAGACAAAAAAAACCAAAAACAAGGAGGGCAAGGAGAAACCTAGGGGGGAAAAAAAGAAAAAGAAAAGAAAAAAAAAATAACAAAAAACAAACCCACAGAAGAAAACCAAGATGGGCAAGAAAAATCCTTGAAAACAGACCAGAGAAAAACCCCAAGATGGGCAAGAAACAAAATCACAACCAAAAACCAAGATGGGGAAGAAAAAAAAAAAAACAAACTGAAAAAAAACCCCCAAGGGGGGCAAGGAAAAACCAGAATAAACACCAAAATGGGCAAGAAGAAACGAAGAAAAAACCCCAAGAAATGCCAGAAAAAAATCAAGGAAAAAGGGAGTAAAAGCCCCAAGAAACAAGGCAAGAAAGAGAGGCAATAAAGGGCACAAAAACTCAAGACAAAAAAAACCAAAAACAAGACATGCCAGAAAAAGGTACGAAAATGGTTCTGCCAGGTGCGATCAAGGTGAGCGGGTTCAGATTCAGGTCCAGGAGATGAACAAGTGTCAGATTAGCTTGGGGAACTGCTGAGCAACGCAGCTGTGACAGGATTTATGTTTAAATAAAGTTTAAATGAATTGGGGATTGTTTGGCTTTTATTGGGGTATGGGCTGGAGATTTCATAAAAAATATAAAACTAGAAATCCAAATATATCATCTATATGTCGATATCAATAAATATTTAATATATATAAATATCAGTAAAAGAAATCTATTGTGTCAAAAGAATATACCTATTATTATATAAAAAGGTATTCTCTCCAATATACATAATATCTATAAATATAACAAATGAAAATTACAAATATATGTGAATAGAATTATGACAAACAAAATTATTTTTAAAATTTTAAATGTGTTTTAAAGAAAGGGGTGTCTTAGCTTTTTATGTCGTTAGAGGCAGGGGTTTTATTTTAAATAATATAAGTACTATAGAAATGTAAATCAACATACAGAAATATATCTTTATATCTCTATATATTTATTATATAATACCAAACTATGAATAGAAATAGAAATAGAAATCTATGTAAGTAACATGAAGAGATGCAATATATAATATAATTTTTATTATACAGTAATATAAATTCTAAATATACATGTGAATATAAATATGAAAAATATATGATGGGGGCTCCGAGCAGCCCAGGTGTGAGTGTGAGGATGATGAGGGGCCGGCTCCTGCCGGGGCGAGGCTGTTTTAGGGGGAGGCTTTGCCTCAGCTCCCTTTTGCATGGAGCTGCTGAGTGGAGGGGTTTATGGGCCGCTCCCGGCACTGTCTCATGGAAGGACTGCGAGAGCTTCTCACAGGGTCGGGGGGAACACCTGGATGCCTCCCAGACCCAAGCTGCACCTCACCTGAGACGAGCTCGTTTGAGAGTCCCAAGCAGCTCCATCAATCTGCAAAAAGGAACCTGGGGGGCTGAGTTTTACTTACCTGGGCAAAGGGTCAGCATTAGTTTTAGAGAGCCGGTGGCCCGGAGTGGCTGTCTGTGTGACTTCTGATATTCTGCCTTGCACAGGATGCCTCCTAGATGTAAGCTGCCACCTCAGCCAAATCGAGCTCATTTGAGAGTCCCAAGTACCACCAGCAATCTGCAACAAGGAACCTGGGCGGCTGAGTTTGGCTTACCTGAGAAAAGAGACAGGACTAGTGTTCAGGAGCCTGTGGCCCGGAGTGGCCAGCCATCTGCATGCTGAAATTCTGCATTGCGCAGTATGCCTCCCAGACCCAAGCTGCCAGCACTGGAGAGTCAGGCTGCTTTGAGGGCCCCCAAATGTGTCCAGCAATCTGCCATCAGGAACCTGAGCTGGTGAGTTACACTTACCTGTGTAAAGGGCAGCATTGGTGTTGAGGACTCAGGGGCCCTTAGTGACAGGCTGTCTGCTGAAATTCTGCATTGCGCAGGCTGCCTCTCAGAGCCAAGCTGCCACCTCAGCCGAGTCGAGCCCGTTTGAGAGTCCCAAGCGCCTCCACCAATCTGCAGCTAGGAACATGGGGGGCTGAGATTTTCTTACCTGGGTAAGGGGCAGCATTAGTTTTCAGGAACCTGCGGCCTGGAGGGGCCGGCTGCCTGCTGAAATTTCACATGGCGCAGGATTCCTCCCAGAGCCAAGCTGCCACCTCAGCAGAGTCGAGCTTGTTTGAGAGTCCCAAGCGCCTCGAGGAATATGCCACCAGGAACTTGGGCTGCTGACTTTTGCTTTCCTGGGGAAAGGGTCATCATTAGTTTTCAGGAGCCTGTGGCCCGGAGTGGCTGTCCGTGTGCCTTCTGAAATTCCGCATTGCGCAGGATGCCTCCCAGACGTAAGCTGCCACCTAAGCCGAGTCGAGCTCGTTTGAGAGTCCAAGCACCACCAGCAATCTGCAACAAGGAACCTGGGCATCTGAGTTTTGCTTATCTGGGGGAAGTGTCAGCATTACTGTTCAGGAGCCTGGGGACCAGAGTGGCCGGCTGTCTTCTGAAATTTAAGATTGTGCAGGATGCCTCCCAGACCCAAGCTTCCCCCACTGTAAAGTCCGGCTGGTTTGAGAGTCCCAAGTAACTCCAGCAATCTGCCATCAGGAACCTGGGCTGGTGACTTACACTTCCCTGTGTAATGGGCGGCTTTGGTTTTCAGGGCCGAGGGGCCCTTAGTAGCCGGCTGGCTCTTCATATTCTGCAGTGCGCAGGATGCCTCCCCGACCAAAGCTGCCACCACCGCAAAGTCAGGCTGGTTTGAAGGTCCCAAATGGGCCCAGCAATCTGCCATCAGGAACCTGAGCTGGTGAGTTACACTTCCCTGTGTAAAGGGCGGCTTTGGTTTTCAGGGCCCAGGGGCCCTTAGTGGCCGGCTGACTTCTAAAATTCCACATTATGCAGGATGCCTCCCAGACCCAAGCTGCCACCTCACCTGAGTCAAGCTCATTTGAGAGTCCCAAGCGCCTCGAGGAATATGCCACCAGGCACTTGGGCTGCTGACTTTTGCTTACCTGGGGAAAGGGTCAGCATTAGTGTTCAGGAGCCTGGGGACCGGAGGGGCCGGCTGTCTTCTGAAATTTAGGATTGCGCAGGATGCCTCCCCGACCAAAGCTGCCACCACCGCAAAGTCAGGCTGGTTTGAGGGTCCCAAATGCCTCCAGCAATCTGCCATCAAGAACCTGAGCTGGTGAGTTACACTTCCCTGTGTAAAGGGCGGCTTTGGTTTTCAGGGCCCAGGGGCCCTTAGTGGCCAGCTGACTTCTGAAATTCCACATTGCGCAGGATGCCTCCCAGACCCAAGCTGCCCCCACCGTAAAGTCAGGCTGGTTTGAGAGTCCCAAGTAACTCCAGCAATCTGCCATCAGGAACCTGTGCTGGTGAGTTACACTTCCCTGTGTAATGGGCGGCATTTGGTCCCAGTGCCCACGGGCCCTTAGTGGCCGGCTGGCTCTTCATATTCTGCAGTGCGCAGGATGCCTCCCCGACCAAAGCTGCCACCACCGCAAAGTCAGGCTGGTTTGAAGGTCCCAAATGGGCCCAGCAATCTGCCATCAGGAACCTGAGCTGGTGAGTTACACTTCCCTGTGTAAAGGGCGGCTTTGGTTTTCAGGGCCCAGGGGCCCTTAGTGGCCGGCTGACTTCTGAAATTCCACATTGCGCAGGATGCCGCCCAGAGCCAAGCTGCTGCCGCAGCCGAGTTGAGCTCGATTGAGAGTTCCAAGCGCCTCGAGGAATATGCCACCAGGAACTTGGGCTGCTGACTTTTGCTTACCTGGGGAAAGGGTCAGCATGACAGTTCAGGAGCCTGGGGACCAGAGGGGCCGGCTGTCTTCTGAAATTTAAGACTGCGCAGGATGCCTTCCCGACCAAAGCTGCCACCACCGCAAAGTCAGGCTGGTTTGAGGGTCCCAAGTGCCTCCAGCAATCTGCCATCAAGAACCTGAGCTGGTGAGTTACACTTCCCTGTGTAAAGGGCGGCTTTGCTTTTCAGGGCCCAGGGGCCCTTAGTGGCCGGCTGACTTCTGAAATTCCACATTGCGCAGGATGCCTCCCAGACCCAAGCTGCTGCCACAGCCGAGTTGAGCTCGATTGAGAGTCCCAAGCGTCTCGAGGAATATGCCACCAGGACTTGGGCGGCTGACTTTTGCTTACCTGGGGAAAGGGTCAGCATTAGTGTTCAGGAGCCTGGGGACCAGAGGGGCCGGCTGCCTTCTGAAATTTAGGATTGCCCAGGATGCCTCCCAGACCAAATCTACCACCACCGCAAAGTCAAGCTGGTTTGAGGGTCCCCAGTGCCTCCAGCAATCTGCCATCAAGAACCTGAGCTGGTGAGTTACACTTCCCTGTGTAAAGGGCAGCTTTGGTTTTCACGGCCCAGGGGCCCTTAGTGGCCGGCTGACTTCTGAAATTCCACATTGCGCAGGATGCCTCCCAGACCCAAGCTGCCCCCACCGTAAAGTCAGGCTGGTTTGAGAGTCCCAAGTAACTCCAGCAATCTGCCATCAGGAACCTGTGCTGGTGAGTTACACTTCCCTGTGTAATGGGCGGCATTTGGTCCCAGTGCCCACGGGCCCTTACTGGCCGGCTGGCTCTTCATATTCTGCAGTGCGCAGGATGCCTCCCCGACCAAAGCTGCCACCAGCGCAAAGTCAGGCTGGTTTGAAGGTCCCAAATGGGCCCAGCAATCTGCCATCAGGAACCTGAGCTGGTGAGTTACACTTCCCTGTGTAAAGGGCGGCTTTGGTTTTCAGGGCCCAGGGGCTCTTAGTGGCTGGCTGACTTCTGAAATTCCACATTGTGCAGGATGCATCCCAGACCCAAGCTGCCACCTCACCTGAGTCAAGCTGATTTGAGAGTCCCACGCGCCTTGAGCAATCTGACACCAGGAATTTGGACTGCTGACTTTTGCTTACGTGGGGAAAGGGTCAGCCCTAATGATCAGGGGCCTGTGGTCTGGAGTGGCCGGCCGTCTGCCTGCTGAAGTTCTCCATTGCGCAGGATGCCTCCCAGACCCAAGCTGCTGCCACAGCCGAGTTGAGCTCGATTGAGAGTCCCAAGCGCCTCGAGGAATATGCCACCAGGAACTTGGGCTGCTGACTTTTGCTTACCTGGGGAAAGGGTCATCATGACTGTTCAGGAGCCTGGGGACCGGAGGGGCCGGCTGTCTTCTGAAATTTAGGATTGCGCAGGATGCCTCTCCGACCAAAGCTGCCACCACCACAAAGTCAGGCTGGTTTGAAGGTCCAAACTGGGCCCAGCAATCTGCCATCAGGAACCTGAGCTGGTAGTTACACTTCCCTGTGTAATGGGCGGCATTTGGTTCCAGTGCCCAGGGGCCCTTAGTGGCCGGCTGGCTCTTCATATTCTGCAGTGCGCAGGATGCCTCCCCGACCCCAGCTGCCGCCACCGCAAAGTCAGGCTGGTTTGAAGGTCCCAAATGGGCCCAGCAATCTGCCATCAGGAATCTGAGCTGGTGAGTTACACTTCCCTGTGTAAAGGGCGGCTTTGGTTTTCAGGGCCCAGGGGCCCTTAGTGACCGGCCGACTTCTGAAATTCCACCTTGCGCAGGATGCCTCCGAGACCCAAGCTGCCACTTCAGCTGAGTCGAGCTCGTTTGAGAGTCCCAAGCCCCTCCACCAATCTGCAACAAGGAACCCGGGGGGCTGAGTTTTGCTTACCTGTGGAAAGGGTCAGCATTAGTGTTCAGGAGCCTGGGGACAGGAGTGGCCGGCTGTCTGCTGAAATCTAACATTGCGCTGGATGCCTGCTGGACCCAAGCTGCCACGCCCGCAGAGCCAGGCTGGTTGGAAGGTCTCAACTGGCCCCAGAAATCTGCCATCAAGTACCTGAGCTGGTGAGTTACACTTCCCTGTGTCCAGGGCAGCATTGTTTTTCAGGGCCCAGGGGCCCTTAGTGACCTGCCGTCTGCTTAATTTCTGCGTTAAGCAGGATGTCACCCAGAACCAAGCTGGCACCTCAGCTTTGTCAAGCTTGTTTGAGAGTCTCAAGCGCCTTGAGCAACCTGCCACCAGGAACTTGGGCTGCTGAGTTTTGCTTACATGGGGAAAGGGTTCGCCTTAATGATCAGGGGCCTGTGGCCCGGAGTGGCCATCCATCTGCCTGCTGAAGTTCTCCATTGCACAGGATGCCTCCCAGACCCAAGCTGCCACCACCGAAAAGTCCGGCTGGTTTGAGGGTCCCAAATGGATCCAGCAGTCTTCCATCAGGAACCTGGGCGTCTGAGTTTTCTTTTTCTTGGAAAGGGCTGGCATTGGTGTTAAGGAGTCCTCAGCTGAAGCGGCAGGCTGTCTGCTCAAATTCTGCATTGCCAAATGTGCCTCCCAGACTCAAGCTGGCCCCAGTGGTAACTGCTGGTGCTTTTGCCTCGGCACCTGTCTCCTGCCATCTGCCATCAGGAACCTGGAAGCTGAGTTACACTTCCTTGTGCAATGGGCGGCATTTGTGTCCAGCGCCCAGGGGCCCGTAGCGGCCGGCCGTCTGCTGAAATTCCGCATTGCGCAGGATGCCTCCCAGACCTAAGCTGCCACCTCAGCCGAGTCGAGTTTGTTTGAGAGTCCCAAACGCCTCCACCAATCTGCAACAAGGAACCTGGGGGGCTGAGTTTTGTTTAGCTGGGGTAAGGGTCATCATTACTTTTAAAGAGCCTGTGGGCTGCAGCGGCTGTCTGTGTGCCTTCTGAAATACCACATTGCACAGGATGCCTCCCGGATGTAAGCTGCCACCTCAGCTAAGTCGAGCTCATTTGAGAGTCCCTAGCACCACGAGCAATCTGCAACAAGGAACCTGGGCGTCTGATGTTTTGCTTACCTGGGGGAAAGGGTCAGCATTAGTGTTCAGGGGCCTGGGGACTGGACAGGGTGGCTGCCTGGGGAAATTTAACATGGTGCAGGATGCCTCCCAGACCCAAGCTGCCACCACCGCAAAGTCAGGCTGGTTTGAGGTTCCCAATGGCCCCAGTAATCTGCCATCAGGAACGTGTGCTGGTGAGTTACACTTCCCTGTGTAAAGGGCAGTATTGGTTTTTAGGGCCCAGGGGCCCTTAGTGACTGGCTGTCTGCTGAAATTCTGCATTGTCCAGGAAGCCTCCCAGTCCCAAGCTGCCACCTCACCTGAGTCGAGCTTGTTTGAGAGTCCCAAGCTCCTTCACCAATCTGCAACAAGGAACGTGGGGCGTGAGTTTTGCTGACCTGGGGAAAGGGTCAGCATTAGTGTTCAGGAGCCTGGGGACCGGTGTGTCCAGCTGTCTGCTGAAATTTCACATTGTGCAGGATTCCTCCCGGGCCCAAGCTGCCACCACCGCAAAGTCAGGCTGGTTTGAGGGTCCCAAATGGCTTCAACAATCTGCCATCAGGAACCTGAGCTGGAGAGTTACACTTCCCTGTCTAAAGAGCGGCTTTGGTTTTCAGGGCCCAGGGGCCTTAGTGGCTGACTGCCTTGTGAAATTGCACCTTGCGCAGGATGCCTCCAAGACCCAAGCTGCTACCTCAGCCGAGTCGAACTCGTTTGAGAGTCAAAAGCGGCTCCAGCAATCTGCAACCAGGAACCTGGGGGCTGAGTTTTGCTCACCTGGGCAAAGGGTCAGCATGTGTCTTCAGGAGGCTGGGGACAGGAGTGGCCGGCTGTCTGCTGAAATTTCACATTGCACAGGATGCCTTGTCAACCCAAGCTGCCACCACCGCAAAGTCCGGCTGGTTTGAGGGTCCCAAATGGCTCCAGCAATCTGACATCAGGAACCTGAGCTGGTGAGTTACACTTCCCTGTGTAAAGGGCGGCTTTGGTTTTCAGGGCCCAGGGGTCCTTAGTGGCCGACTGCCTTCTGAAATTCTGCATTGCGCAGGATGCCTCCCAGACCCAAATTGCCACCTCAGCCGAGTCGAGCTCGTTTGAGAGCCCCAAGCTTCTTCACCAATCTGAAATAAGGAACCTGGGGGGCTGTGTTTTGCTTACCTGGGCAAAGGGTCAGCATGTGTCTTCGGGAGGCTGGGGACAGGAGCGGCCGGCTGTCTGCTGAAATTTCACATTGCGCAGGATGGCTTCTCAACCCAAGCTGCCACCACCGCAAAGTCCGGCTGGTTTGAGGGTCCCAAATGGCTCCAGCAATCTGACATCAGGAACCTGAGCTGGTGAGTCACACTTCCCTGTGTAAAGGGCAGCATTGGTGTACAGGGCCAGGGCCCCGTAGTGACCGGCTGCCTTCTGAAATTCTGCAATCCGCAGGAAGCCTCCCAGACCCAACCTGCCACCTCACCCGAGTCGAACTTCTTTGAGAGTCCGAAGCTCCTCCAGCAATATGCCACTAGGAACTTGGCCTGCTGACTTTTGCTTACCTGTGCAAAGGGTCAGCAGTAGTGTTCAGGAGCCTGGGGATGGGAGCAGCCGGCTGTCTGCTGAAATTCCGCATTGTGCAGGATGCCTCCCAGACCCCAGCTGCCACCACCGCAAAGTCAGGCTGGTTTGAGGGTCCCAAATGGCCCCAGCAATCTGCCATCAGGAACCTGAGCTGGTGAGTTACACTTCCCTGTGTAAAGGGCGGCTTTGGTTTTCAGGGCCCAGGGGCCCTTAGTGGCCGGCCGACTTCTGAAATTCCGCCTTGCGCAGGATGCCTCCGAGACCCAAGCTGCCACTTCAGCCGAGTCGAGCTCGTTTGAGAGTCCCAAGCCCCTCCACCAATCTGCAACAAGGAACCCGGGGGGCTGAGTTTTGCTTACCTGTGGAAAGGGTCAGCATTAGTGTTCAGGAGCCTGGGGACAGGAGTGGCTGCCTGTCTGCTGAAATCTAACATTGCGCTGGATGCCTGCTGGACCCAAGCTGCCACGGCCGCAGAGCCAGGCTGGTTGGAAGGTCTCAACTGGCCCCAGAAATCTGCCATCAAGAACCTGAGCTGGTGAGTTACACTTCCCTGTGTCCAGGGCAGCATTGTTTTTCAGGGCCCAGGGGCCCTTAGTGACCTGCCGTCTGCTTAATTTCTGCGTTACGCAGGATGTCACCCAGAACCAAGCTGGCACCTCAGCTTTCTCAAGCTCGTTTGAGAGTCTCAAGCGCCTTGAGCAACCTGCCACCAGGAACTTGGGCTGCTGAGTTTTGCTTACATGGGGAAAGGGTTCCCCTTAATGATCAGGGGCTTGTGGCCCAGAGTGGCCATCCATCTGCGTGCTGAAGTTCTCCATTGCACAGGATGCCTCCCAGACCCAAGCTGCCACCACCGAAAAGTCCGGCTGGTTTGAGGGTCCCAAATGGATCCAGCAGTCTTCCATCAGGAACCTGGGCGTCTGAGTTTTCTTTTTCTTGGAAAGGGCTGGCATTGGTGTTAAGGAGTCCTCAGCTGAAGCGGCTGGCTGTCTGCTCAAATTCTGCATTGCCAAATGTGCCTCCCAGACTCAAGCTGGCCCCAGTGGTAACTGCTGGTGCTTTTGCCTCGGCACCTGTCTCCTGCCATCTGCCATCAGGAACCTGGAAGCTGAGTTACACTTCCTTGTGCAATGGGCGACATTTGTGTCCAGCGCCCAGGGGCCCGTAGCGGCCGGCCGTCTGCTGAAATTCCGCATTGCGCAGGATGCCTCCCAGATGTAAGCTGCCACCTCAGCCAAGTCCAGCTCATTTGAGAGTCCCTAGCACCACCAGCAATCTGCAACAAGGAACCTGGGCGTCTGAGTTTTGCTTACCTGGGGGAAAGGGTCAGCATTAGTGTTCAGGGGCCTGGGGACTGGAGAGGGTGGCTGCCTGGGGAAATTTAACATGGTGCAGGATGCCTCCCAGACCCAAGCTGCCACCACCGCAAAGTCAGGCTGGTTTGAGGATCCACAATGGCCCCAGCAATCTGCCATCAGGAACGTGTGCTGGTGAGTTACACTTCCCTGTGTAAAGGGCGGCATTGGTTTTTAGGGCCCAGGGGCCCTTAGTGACCGGCTGTCTGCTGAAATTCTGCATTGTCCAGGAAGCCTCCCAGTCCCAAGCTGCCACCTCACTTGAGTTGAGCTTGTTTGAGAGTCCCAAGCTCCTTCACCAATCTGCAACAAGGAACGTGGGGGGTGAATTTTGCTGACCTGGGGAAAGGGTCAGCAGTAGTGTTAAGGAGCCTGTGGACCGGTGTGTCCAGCTGTCTGCTGAAATTTCACATTCTGCAGGATGCCTCCCAGACCCAAGCTGCCAGCACTGCAAAGTCAGGCTGGTTTAAGGGTCCCAAATGGCTCCACCAATCTGACATCAGGAACCTCAGCTGGTGAGTTACACTTCCCTGTCTAAAGGGCGGCTTTGGTTTTCAGGGCCCAGGGGTCCTTAGCGGCCGACTGCCTTCTGAAATTCCGCATTGCGCAGGATGCCTCCCAGACCCAAACTGCCCCCTCAGCCGAGTTGAGCTGGTTTGAGAGTCCCAAGCGCCTTGAGCAACCTGCAACAAGGAACCTGGGGGTTGAGTTTTGCTCACCTGGGTAAAGGGTCAGCATGTGTCTTCAGGAGGCTGGGGACAGGAGTGGCCGGATGTCTGCTGAAATTTCACATTGCACAGGATGCCTCCCAGACCCAAGCTGCCACCACCTAAAAGTCTGGCTGGTTTGAGGGTCCCAAATGGCTCCACCAATCTGACATCAGGAACCGGAGCTGGTGAGTTCCACTTCCATGTGTAAAGGGCATTATTGGTATACAGGGCCCAGGGGCCTTTAGTGGCCGGTTGCATTCTGAAATTCTGCAATGCGCAGGATCCCTCCCAGACCCAGGCTGCCACCTCACCTGAGTCGAACTTGTTTGAGACTCCCAAGCTCCTACAGCAATATGCCATCAGGAACCTGGGCTGCTGAGTTTTCTTCTTCTGGGAAAGGGCTGGCAGTGGCGTTCCGGAGGTCTTGCCTGGAGCGGCTGTCTGCCTGCTGAAATTCCGCATTGCGCAGGACGCCTGCCGGACCCAGGTGCCACCACCGCAGAGTCAGGCTGGTTTGAGGGTCCCAAATGGTCCCAGAAATATGCCATCAAGAACCTGAGCTGGTGAGTTACACTTCCCTGTGTAAAGGGCAGCATCTTTTTTCAGGGCCCAGGGGCCCTTAGTGACCTGCTGCGTGCTGAATTTCTGCATTACGCAGGATCCCACCCTGACCCAGGCTGCCACTGCTGCAGAGTGAGGAGGCTTTGAGGCTCCCAAATGGCTTCAGCAATCTCCCATCAGGAACTTGGGGTGCTGAGTTTTCTTCTTCTGGGACAGGGCTGGCATTTGTGTTCAGGAGGCCCTGACTGGATTGGCTGTCTGCCTGCTGATATTTCTGCTTTGCCAAACGTGCCTCCCAGACCGAAGCCGGCACCAGTTCCAACTCCAGCTGCTTTGTCCTCGGCACGTGTCTCCTGCCATCTCCCATAAGGAACCCGGGTGGCTGGGTTACATTTCCCTGCGTAATGGGCGGCATTTTTGTCCAGTGCCCAGGGGCCCTTAGCGGCCGGCCGCCCGGTGAAATTCCGCATCGAGCAGGATGCCTCCCGCACCCCAGCCGCCACCACCGCAAAGTCAAGCTGGTTTGGGAGTCTCAAGTGGCTCCAGCAATCTTCCTTCAGGAACCTGAGCTGCTGAGTCACACTTCCCTGTGTAATGGGCAGCATTGGTGTCCCGGGCCCTTAGTGGCCCGTAGTGGCCTGCTGCGTCCTGAAATTCTGCATTGGTCTGGATGCGTCCCAGCCCCAAGCTGCCACCTGTGCCTAGTTGATCTTTTTGAGCGTGCCAAGCGCCTCGAACAATATGCCACCAGGAACTTGGGTGGCTGAGTTTTCCTTATCTGGGAAAAGGGACAGGACTAATTTTAAGGATCCCGTGGCCCGGAGCGGCCGGCCGTCTGCGTGCTGAAGTTCTGCATCGCTCAGGATGCCTCCCCGACCAAAGCTGCCACCTCACTCGCGTCGAGCTCATTTGAGAGTCCCAAGTGCCTCCACTAATCTGCAACAAGGAACCCGGGGGGCTGAGTTTTGCTTACCTGGGAAAAGGGACAGCACTAGTGTTTAGGAGCCTCTGGTCCAGAGGGGCTGGGTGTCTGCCATCTGAAATTCTGCAACGCACAGTATGCCTCCCAGACCCTAGCTGCCTGCACCGCAAAGTCAGGCTGGTTTGAAGGTTCAGAATGTCCCCAGCAATCTTCCATGAAGAACCCGAGCTGGTGAGTTACACTTACTTGGGGTAACGGGCGGCATTTGTGTCCAGGGCGCAGGGGCCCTTTGCGGACGGCTGTCTGGTGAAATTCCGTATCGCACAGGATCCCTCCCGGACCCAAGCTGCCACCGCCGCCAAGTCAGGCTGGTTTGAGGGTCCCAAATAGCTCCAGCAATATTCCATCAGGAACCTGGGCTGCTGAGTTTTCTTTTTCCGGGACAGGGCTGGCGTTGTTCAGGAGGCCTTGCCTCGAGCGGCCGACTGCCTGCCGAAATTCTGCATTGCCAAATGTGCCTCCCAGACCCAAGCCGGCACCAGTTCCAAGTCCAGCTCCTTTTCCCTCGGCACGTGTCTCCTGCCATCTGCCATCAGGAACCCGGGCGGTTGAGTAACGCTTCCCTGAGAAATGGGCTGGCGTTCCCGTTCAGGGGCCGGGGGCCCTTAGCGGACGGCTAGCTCCCGAAATTCCGCATCGCGCAGGACGCCTCCCAGATCCAAGTTGTCGCAGGTGCCGAGTCGAGACGATTTGAGACTCCCAAGCGCCTCCAGCAATTTGAAATCAGGAACCCGGGTTGCTCGGTTTTCTTTACCCGGGAAAAGGGTCAGCATTAGCGTTCAGGGGCGTTTGGCCCGGAGCGGCCGGCTGCTTGCCTTCTGAACTTCTGCATTTCCCAATCTGCCTCCCAGACCCAGTTGGCGCCTGTCCCAATACCAGCCGCTTTGGCCTCGGCACGTGTCTCCTATCTCCCATCAGGAACCTGGCAGCTGAGTCACGCTTACCTGAGAAAAGGGCTGGTGTTCACATTCAGGGCCCAGGGGCCCTTTGTGGCCATCAGCCGGCTAAAATTCTGCATTGCGCAGGACGGCTCCCAGACCCAAGCCGCCACCACCGTACAGTCAGTCTCGGTTGAGGGTCCCAAATGGCTCCAGCAATATTCCATCAGGAACCTGGGATGCTGAGTTTTCTTCTTCCGGGAACGGGCCGGCAGTGGTGTTCAGGGGGCCTTGCCCGGAGTTGCTGGCTGCCTGCTGAAAGTTCTGTATTGCCAAATATGCCTCTTTGAGCCAAGATGGCACGAGTTCCAACTCCAGCTGCTTTTTCCTCAGCACGCGTCTCCTGCCGTCTGCCATCAGGAACCTCGGCGGGTGAGTTACACTTCCCTGTGTAAAGGGCTGCCTATTGCGTTCAGGTCCTAGGGGCCGTCCGCCTACCGACCTTTTGCCTTGCGCAGGTGCCCCCTAGACCTCAGGTGGAATCAGTTCCAACTCTAGCTGGTTTCACAGCGCTAAGTGGCTTCTGTAATCTGCCATCTCGAATGTGATCTGGTGAGTGTGGATCGATAGGGGAAAAGGCCGGTCTCCGTGTTGAGGGGCCAGTTGTCCGGAGAGGCCCATCGCCTGCTGAACTTCTGCATTGCAGAGGATGCCTCCCGGACTCTAGCCGCCACCACTGCAAAGTCAGGCTACTTTGACAGCGCCCAGCGTCTCCCGGAATCTGCCATCAGGACCCTGCGCCGTTGAGCGTCGTTTCCCAGGGCAACGGGTCAGTGTTTTTTTTCAGGCGCCTCAGGCCCAGCGTCTTCCGCTGCCCGTTGAAATTCCCTATTGCACAGGATGCTTCCAGGTCGTAAGCTGGCACAACTTGCAGGTCAGGCTGGTTTGAGCGTCTTAAGGCGCTCCCGCAATCTGCCATCAGGAACGTAGTCTGTTGCATTTTCTTTCCAGGGAAAAAACCTAGCTTTGGTGTTTGGGTGCCCGCGGCCCGGAGCGGCCGTTCGGCTCCTAAAATTCTGCATTGCGTCAGATGCCTCGCAGACCCAAGCCGGCAGCAGCGAACACTCAGGCTGCATTAACAATAACAAGCGCCTTTTGCAAAGGGACACCAGGAACCCGGAACGGTTAGTTTCGTTTACTTAGGAAACGGGGTGGCATTTTTGGTCAGGACTCAGCCGCCACGAGCGCCCAGCCGGCTCCTCATATTTTGCATGGCACAGGATGCCTCTCAAGCCCACACCGGCACCTCTGCAAAATCAGGCCGCGTAGTCAGTCCCAAGCGCCTCCTCCGAACCAACCCGGGCAGGTGAGTTTCGTTTGCCAGGGGAAAGGGCCGGTGTTCGCGTTCACGGGTCCGTAGCCCGGAGCGGCGCGGTGTCTCCCGAAATTCTATTTTGTGAAGTATGCCTTCCAGATTCCAGCTGGCACCAGGGACACCTCAAGGTACTTTGGTAGTGCCAAGTGCCTCTTGCAAATCGCCATCTCGAACCTGAGTTAGTTAGCTGTCATTGCTAGGGAAAAGGGCCAGCACCGGCGTTCAGAGGTCTACGGACCAGAGCGGCCGGCCGCTTGTCGAAAAACGTGCCTCGCGCCAGACGTCTCACAGACACAAGCCGTCACCACCGGAAAGTCAGGTCAGTTTGTGAGTCTTAAGTGCCTCCTGCAAACCTTCCCCAGCTGTCCCTCGTTGTTAAGGGTTTTGATTGACAGAAAAAATTTTGTTTTTTCATTGCTTGAGGAATTTAAATTGAGGAGAACCCTTCGTTTCACAATATTTTTGGAGATCGAATTATAGGGTAGAATCAGTTTATTTGTCACGTTATCAGTTTCAGTGGACCTAACTGCCCCGCTGTCTAATTTCTATGGGTTCACTTGAAGGAAGCTGTGTCTTTTTCAGCATTTTTAGGATTTAAGTATTCATTTCCGGCCACTTTTTTTCCGTGCCTTTGGAGCCGGTATCTTAGAGAAGAGCGAGCCCGGCGTGTACTTAACACATAAGCCACCCAGGAGGTTTTTTTTCTCATTTTTATTTCTAACGCAGTTAGGCCTAATTAGGAGTCCCAATGGGAGTTAGACTATTTATGTCATTATCCTTCTTCTCCACCCTACTCAGTCCTGCATGATGTTCTACTTAGCAATTACCAAAGACTAATTATGTAAGGCAGCAGCTTATCACCCAATGTATCTATCTATGTAACCTTAAGAAAAAGTTTAATGTCTTACCAGTTTTCTGTTCTTCTGCTGCAAGTAGTCGCTGTGAAAATGGAAAGCACTGTTTTTTCAATGAAGAGCTTTCTTCTTTAACAAGCCCTTTGCTCCTCTTGAATCTGAGTCAGAGGAGCCAAACTGCTGCAGCTCTTCTGAGGGCTTTTATACCCGGTGGGATTAGTCCCCTCCCTTTTCCAGGGCATCATGGGAAAAAGAGGCGGGCACTATCAGGGGTATATTAACCCCAGCCTTGGCTAGGGGCCTTCATTCCCTCCCTGGGAACTGCTGGGGTAAGAGCTCTCCTCTCATTTCAGTGAAGAGTCTCTTTTTGCTTATCTCAGCTGATTTTCAGCAGGTGTTTCTGGGCATCTAAAGTAACAGAGGCTTGGGAAATACAGTGAAGAAAACGCCACGGAATACAGGGAGTATTTAGGTTTGTGGATTTGAGTTTTGTGTTTAGGGGGGGTAAAGTATGTTTGTACTTTCTGGTTTTGTTCTTGTGTTTGTGTTTTTTTTTTTTTTTCTTCCATTGCTTTTAGTAGGAGGGCAGCTTTCACAGATTCCAGGGTGGGTCAACTCCAGTACATTTTTCAGCAGATTAATCATGTCATAAGAGGGATCGTCCCTGTGTCCAAGAAGATGCGTGAGATTGGGGATTCAGGGCATTTGAGAATTGAGAGTAGGTGAAGTCTGGGTGAGTAGGTATCCAGTTGGGAGTTCTTGGGGGGGGGGGGTTTGTAGGCAGCAGGGTGTGAAAGGGTGTTTATTTGAGGGCTCCCCCACCCAAGGTTTTCAGAAGCATAGCAGGGGCATTTTCATGTCTTTCTCACACAAGGTCATCCACTGCAGTCACAGGAATGCCATTTGACATTCCCTTTGTTTAACCCAGTTGCCATTCTGAATAAAGGCCGCAGCCTTGGAGTCAGGATGAAGCTGGAGCCTGAGGGAGCCAGGCCCACTCAGGAGAGGGCAAGTAGCTGCCTTGCTGAGATTTGGCCCACATAACTCTGGACTCACACTTTGGTTTTGGTTTTCTTTATTGTAGCTGATCAAGAGGCTCATAGGCACCTCACGAGGCCCTCCGAGGCAGAGTCATTTCAGGTGCAACGTGGATTCCCATCACCCATCATTGAAAAGATAAGTCGGGGGTCACGGCCTGGAGGTGGGAGTGTAGCCCATTTGGAGTTCTTGGGCCAGATTTAAAAATTAGCAGAGGGGAAAGCAATCTTGTCCAAGGGCCTCTTGGGACAGCTAAAGGGAGAGGCTCTACTTTTGACGTCAGCTTTCCGGCGGGCAGCGCAGAACAGCTCCGGTCTGCGTCGTGTTGTCCACTGTGCCGTGTTCCCTAGTGTGTCTTTGGCATGCCTTTTGCCTTCTCCCCTTAGAGGCCCTCAAAACAAGCATGATGTCTCGTGTTTCTCGTTCCCCTGTTTGTCACGTTTCGTGTCACGGGTGTCTGCACATATTTGTGCCGGAGCTGTTCTGCCCTGCCGTGTAGCCTGCTGCAATAGGACAAGCCCTGGGGAGTTGGAATTTGTAATGTGGGCTGTACTTGGGCTCTAGATGCTCTTCCTAGATTTACATACGGTGTTGGTTGCTTGTGAGTTACCCTGGTGGTGTTTGACATATGTTCTAACTTTCTTTCAGGTGCAGGTCCATTCCAGGTGTGGCAGAGGGTCAGGGTTAGGAGGTGCCGGGCCTCCTTAGGAGCGCGGTGAGTAGCAGAGCGGTGGGGTTTTGGCCGATGCGGTGCCAAGGTCAGGCACTGATGTTTGGTTCTCTTTAATCTAGCTGTCTGAGAGACACCGGCCCGGTGCCAGCAGGACCTTCCCAGCTGACGAGGTGGCCTTTCTATGCACCTGAGACGGACCGGCATCCCCAGATGTCTGAGAGATAAGTAGAGGGCTGTGACCCACAGAGGGGATGAAAGCATGGTGCTGGTTTGGGAATTACCGGGAGGGGTTTTTGAGTCCGATTTGGAGGTGGGGGGTGTTCATGAAGTGGCCCCTTAGGCCCCATAGAAGCGACGTCTCACTTTTGATCCCAGTGCTGAGGAGCGCAGGGCAGAGCAGTCCCGGTGTGTCTCATGTCCTTTGTCCGTTGTGCATTATGTGTTGTTTGTGTATTCCATGTCTTTTACCTTAGGGTGGCCTGTCAGAAACCCTGGCATCCTTGTTAGCATCTGTAATCTCTGCATTCCCTGGCCTGGCAGTCCGGCCACAGAACTTTGCACTGGGGAGCTCAGACAGGCATCAGACTCTCTTCTGTCTTTGGAAGCATCCAGTCAGGTGTCTTGTCAGGTCTTGTTCTGAGCTGTCCGGGCAGCTATGCCCCACCTGGATCCATTTTGGTGGATTAGGGCTTGTAAGAATGTGAGGGCAGGCAGAGGATTCCGACCATAGGATTCTTAGGCATCCGGTTTTGCTGTTCTTGGAATAAATCCTTCAGTTACCTTCTTCCTCCAGGGTTCTCTGAGCTTCATCAGCTCACCATCAGTTTCAACTCGGTCATGTCCTTTTGCATTCTATCAGTCCTTGCGCCCATTTTCTTTGCCGGTAGATTTCTGTCTCTGTGTTGTGTGCTTTGTTTGTCATGTCCTGTCTGTCCTGCGTCACGGGTGTCAGCACACATTTGTGCCGGAGCTGCTCTGCCCTGCCGCACAGCCTGGTGCGATAGGAGAGGGCCCGGGGACTTGGAATGTGTAATGTGGGCTGTAGTTGGACTCTAGGTGGGATTTGTAGATGGACCCAGGATATCTGGAGCTTCTCAGTTATCCTGCAACAGTTTGACTCTTGTCCTATCTTTTTTTTCAGATTGAGATGGATTGAATATGTGTCAGAGGGCCCCATCCCGTTGAGGGGGTTGCCCCGAGCAGGTGAGGCCCCATTTGTCTCTGCAGCAGAAGTGTATATGGTCACTGTGTTAAAGCACTGTTCTTTGTCTTTCTTTTTAGGAAGTCAATCTGGATACTAGCAGCCAAGGTGAGCAGCGGAGAGAAGTGGTTCTTATTGCTCAGCTCTCAAGAACAACAATTTTTCAGCAGATCGATCATGTCGCAAGAGAGATCTGCCCAGTGTCAAGGATGATGTTTGAGATGGAGGCTTCAGGTGAGTTGAGGGTTGTGACTGGGAGAGAGAGGGTGATCAGGTATCCAGTTAGGAGTTCTTGGGAGGGGGTTTGCAGGCAGCAGGGTGAGAAAGGGTGTTTATTTGTTCATTTGAGGGCCCCCCCACAAGGCTGTTCAGAAGCCTAGCAGAGGCATTCCCATGTCTCGCAGCACACAAGGTCATCCACTGCACTCACAGCAATGCCATTTAACTTTGCCTTTCTCTTACCCAGGTACTGCCCCTAATGCAGGTCACAGCCTTGGAATCAGGATGAAGCTGGAGCCTGAGGGAGCCAGGCACACTAAGGAGAGGGCAAGTAGCTGACTGGCTGGGATATGTCCCCCATAATTCTGGACTCATAGTTTTGTTTTGGTTTTCTTTCTTGTAGCTGACCAAGAGGCTAACAGGCTATCAGGGGCCCTCCGAGGCAGACTCATTTCAGGACCAACGTGGATTGCCATCACTCATCATCCAAAAGATAAGTTGGGAGCCTTTGCCTGGAGATGGGAGTGTAGGACATTGGGAGTTTTTGGGCCAGATTTAACAAATAGTGGAGGGAAAAGCAATCTTGTCCAAGGGCATGTTAGGACAAGTGAAGGGAGAGACTCTACTTTTAATGGCATCTTTTAGGCGGGCAGTGCAGAACAGCTCCGGTGTGTCTGGTGTTGTGCCGTGTGCCTGTTACCTGGTGTGTCTTTGCGGTCCCTTTTTCCCTCTTCTCTGGAGGCCCTCACCGCAAGCATGATGTGTCGTGTTTCACGTCCCCCTGTTGGTCACGTTCCGTGTCACGGGTGTCTGCCCATATTTGTGCTGGAGCTCTTTTGCCCTGCTGCCAGGCCTGCTGCATTAGGACAAACCCTGGGGAGTTGGAATTTGTAATGTGGGATGTACTTGAGCTCTAGATGCTCTTCCTAGATTTACATAAGGTGTTTGCTGCTTTTGAGTTATCCCGGTGGTGTTTGACATATGTTCTAACTTTCTTTCAGGTGCAGATGCATTCCAGGTGTGGCAGAGGGTCAGGGTTAGGAGGTGCCGGGCCTTCTTAGGAGCGCGGTGAGTAGCAGAGCGGTGGGGTTTTGGCCGATGCGGTGCCAAGGTCAGGCACTGATGTTTGGTTCTCTTTAATCTAGCTGTCTGAGAGACACCGGCCCGGTGGCAGCAGGACCTTCCCAGCTGACGAGGTGGCCTTTCTATGCACCTGAGACGGACCGGCATCCCCAGATGTCTGAGAGATAAGTAGAGGGCTGTGACCCACAGAGGGGATGAAGGCATGGTGCTGGTTTGGGAATTACTGGGAGGGGTTTTTGAGTCCGATTTGGAGGTGGGTGGTGTTCATGAAGTGGCCCCTTAGGCCCCATAAAAGCCACGTCTCACTTTTGATCACAGTGCTGAGGCAGGGCAGTGCAGGGCAGAGCAGTCCCGGGGTGTCTCGTGTCCTTTGTCTGTTGTGCATTATGTGTTGTTTGTGTATGCCATGTCTTTTACCTTAGGGGGGGCCTGTCAGAAACCTTGGCATCCTTGTTAGCATCTGTGATCTCTGCATTCCCTCGCCTGGCAGCCCGGCCACGAAACTTTTGACTGGGGAGCTCAGACAGGCATCAGACTCTGTTCTCTCTTTGGAAGCATCCAGTCAGGTGTCTTGCCAGGTCTTGTTCTGAGCTGTCCGGACAGCTCTGCCCCACCTGGATCCATTTTGGTGGATTAGGACTTGTAAGAATGTGAGGGCAGGTCGAGGATTTCGAGCATAGGATTCCTAGGCATCGATCTTTGCTGTTCTTGGAATAAATCCTTCAGTTAGCATCTTCTTCCTCCAGGGTTCTCTGAGCCTCATCAGCTGACTGCGAGTTTGAACTCAGTCATCTCCTTTTGCATTCTCTCAGTCCTTGCAGCCATTTTCCTTGCCAAGAGGTTTCTGTTCCTGTTGTGTCCCCGTTGTCTGTCCTGTCCTGCCTGTCCTGTGTCACGGGTGTCAGCACATGTATGTGCCGGAGCTGCTCTGCCCTGCCGCACAGCCTGGTGCGATAGGAGAGGGCCCGGGGACTTGGAATGTGTAATGTGGGCTGTAGTTGGACTCTAGGTGGGATTTGTAGATGGACCCAGGATATCTGGAGCTCCTCAGTTATCCTGCAACAGTTTGACTCTTGTCCTACCTTTTTTTTCAGATTGAGATGGATTAAATCTGTGCCAGAGGGCCCCATCCCGTTGAGGCGATTGCCCCGAGCAGGTGAGGCCCCATTTGTCTCTGCAGCAGAAGTGTGTATGGTGACTGTGTTCCAGCACTGTTCTTTGTCTTTGTTTTTAGGATATAAATCTGGATACCGGCAGCCTAGGTGAGCAGCGGAGAGAAGTGCTTGTTATTGCTCAGCTCTCAAGAACAACAATATTTCAGTGGATGGATCATGTCGCAAGAGAGATCTGCCCAGTGTCAAGGATGATGTTTGAGATTGAGGCTTCAGGTGAGTTGAGGATTGTGACTGGGAGAGGGTGGGTGATCAGGTATTGAGTTAGGAGTTGTTGGGAGGGGGTTTGCAGGCAGGAGGGTGAGAAAGGGTGTTTATTTGAGGGCCCCCTTCACAAGGCTGTTCAGAAGCCTAGCAGAGGCATTTCCATGTCTTGCAGCACACAAGGTCATCCAGTGCACTCACAGGAATGCCATTTAACTTTGCCTTTCTCTTACCCAGGTAGCACCCCTAATGAAGGCCACAGCCTTGGAATCAGGATGAAGCTGGAGCCTGAGGGAGCCAGGCCCACTCAGGAACGGGCAAGTAGCTGACTGGCTGGGGTATGTCCCTCCTAATTCTGGGCTCACACTTTGGTTTTCGTTTTCTTTCTTGTAGCTGACCAAGAGGCTAACAGGCTATCACAGAGCCCTCCGAGGCATACTCATTTCAGGACCAATGTGGATTGCCATCACTCATCATCCAAAAGATAAGTCGGGGGCCTTGGCCTGGAGATGGGAGTGTAGGAGATTGGGAGTTTTTGGGCCAGATTTAACAAATAGTGGAGGCAGAAGCAATCATGTCCAAGGGCATGTTAGGACAAGTGAAGGGAGAGACACTACTTTTAATGGAAGCTTTTAGGCGGGCAGTGCAGAACAGCTCCGGTGTGTCTGGTGTTGTGCCGTGTGCCTGTTACCTGGTGTGTCTTTGGGGTCCCTTTTTCCCTCTTCTCTGGAGGTCCTCACCGCAAGCATGATGTGTCGTGTTTCACGTCCCCCTGTTTGTCACGTTCTGTGTCACGGGTGTCTGCGGGTATTTGTGCCGGAGCTCTTTTGCCCTGCCGCCTGGCCTGCTGCAATAGGACAAGCCCTGGGGAGTTGGCATTTGTAATGTGGCCTGTACTTGGGCTCTAGATGCTCTTCCTGCATTGACATAAGGTGCTTGCTGCTTTTGAGTTATCCTGGTGGTGTTTGATATATGTTCTAACTTTCTTTCAGGTGCAGATGCATTCCAGGTGTGGCAGAGGGTCACGGTTAGGAGGTGCCGGGCCTTCTTAGGAGCGCGGTGAGTAGCAGAGCGGTGGGGTTTTGGCCGATGCGGTGCCAAGGTCAGGCACTGATGTTTGGTTCTCTTTAATCTAGCTGTCTGAGAGACACCAGCCCGTTGCCAGCAGGACCTTCCCAGCTGACGAGGTGGCCTTTCTCTGCACCTGAGACAGACCGGCATCCCCGGATGTCTGAGAGATAAGTAGAGGGCTGTGATCCACAGAGGGGTTGAAGGCATGGTGCTGGTTTGGGAATGACCGGGAGGGGTTTTTGAGTCCGATTTGGAGGTGGGGGGTGTTCATGAAGTGGCCCCTTAGGCCCCATAAAAGCCACGTCTCACTTTTGATTGCAGTGCTGAGGAGCGCAGGGCAGACCAGTCCCGGTGTGTCTCGTGTCATTTGTCTGTTGTGCATTATGTGTTGTTTGTGTATGCCATGTCTTTTAACTTAGGGTGGCCTGTCAGAAACCCTGGCATCCTTGTTAGCATCTGTGATCTCTGCATTCCGTGGCCTGGCACCCAGGCCATAGATGCGATTCTGATACCTGTCTGAGCTCCCCGGTCAAAAGTTCTCTCTTTGGAACCATCCAGTCAGGTGTCTTGTCAGGTCTTGTTCTGAGCTGTCCGGACAGCTATGCCCCACCTGGATCCATTGTGGTGGATTAGGACTTGTAAGAATGTGAGGGCAGGCAGAGGATTCTGACCATAGGATTCCTAGGCATCGATCTTTGCTGTTCTTGGAATAAATCCTTCAGTTAGCATCTTCTTCCTCCAGGGTTCTCTGAGCCTCATCAGCTGACCGTCGGTTTGAACTCAGTCATCTCCTTTTGCATTCTCTCAGTCCTTGCAGCCATTTTCCTTGCCAAGTGATTTCTGTTGTTGTTGTGTCCCCGTTGTCTGTCCTGTCCTGCCTGTTCTGTGTCACAGGTGTCTGCACACATTTGTGCCGGAGCTGCTCTGCCCTGTTGCCTAGCCTGGTGTAATTGGAGTAATCCTGGGGACTTGGAATTTGTAATGTTGGGTGTACTTCGACTCTAGATGATATTCCTAGGTTGATAGAAGGTTTTTGCAGATTTTGAGTTATCATCCTGGTATTTGACCTATGTTCTTACTTTCTTTCAGGTGCAGGTGCATTGCATCCATGGCTGCGCATCCCATCCTGGGTGAGGGGGTTCCTGAAATCAGGTCAGTCAACAGTTGTCTGTGCAGGGTGTCTGGTAAGTGTGACCCTGTTATAGGTCTGTTCTTTGTCTTTATTTTTAGGATGCAAAGCTGGATCTCAGCAGTCCAGTTCAAGAAGGCAAGGTGAGCAGTGACCAGTAGCCTTCCTTGTTGCTGAGGTCTCACTTTCCGGGGCCAGTCTAAGTCTCCATTCTTGTTTTTGTGCCGTAGTGAAGCTGCTCTGAGCATGTCAAGCTGCCATCCCCCACCAGATGAAGGACCGGGTTTGCTGACTTTGTCAGCCCTGTCTTCTGGGTAGGTGTTCGGATCCACCGAGGAATTCCGGTAAGTCGGGCAAGTAGGGATGAGGAGCGTGGGTCCATGCAGTTTTGAGCAATCCCACGTCATCTCCTGTCCTCTTCATGCAGGTGTAGTCTGTGATGGTGGCATCGGTGTCTCAGCATGGTGATGTGTGTGACTCCAGGCGATCGGCCATTGGTAGGACAACAGTGAGTAGCAGACTTGTGGCTTTTGGCCCATGCGGTGCCAAGATCAGGCACTGATGTTTGGTTTTCTTTACTCTAGCTGTCTGAGAGACACCAGCCCGGTGGCAGCAGGCACTCCGCAGCTGCTGAGGCCGCCTTCCTTTGCACCCGATACAGAGCAGTATCGCCAGATGTCTGTGAGATAAGTAGAGGGCTATGAACCACAGAGGGGATGAAAGTGGGGTGCTAGGTCAGCCTCCCAGGCTGGGGGGTTTGAATTGGCTCTGGAGATGAGGGTAGCCAACATGTGGCCCCCTACGCCTCACAAAAGCAAAGCCTCAGTTTTGGTTACGGTGCTGAGGCGGGCAGCAGGGCAGAGCAGTCCCGGCGTGTCTTGTGTCCCTTGTCTTTTGTGTGTTGTGTGTCTGGATATGTCATGTCTCTTTATCTTAGCACTATGAGGGGCCTCTCAGTAACCTTTCCTAGCATCCGTGATCTCAGCCTTCTTTGGCCTGGCAGCCATGCCACGGAACTCTTCATCCGGGAGCCCAGACAGGCATCAGAATTGCATCTCTTTTTAGAAGCAGTCTGTCAGAGGTCTTTTCAGGTCTTGTTCTCAGCTGTATGGACACTTGCACCCTGCAAGGTTCCGTTATGGCTGCTTAGCACTTGTGAGCATGTGAGCTCAGTTAGAGCATTGTGACTCTAGGGCTCCTGGGCATTCATCTTTGAAGTTCTTGGACTGAATCATTAAGTTTAGCATTTTCTTTTGCCAGGCATCTCTGAGGCTCATCAGCTCACCATCAGTCTAACTTTGGTCATCTCATTTTTCATCTTATCAGTCCTTGCAGTCATTTTCCTTGCCTACAGGTTTCTGTGTGTGTTTTGTCCTCGTTGTTTGTCTCGTCCCGTCCCGTGTCACGGGTGTCCGCACACATTTGTGCCGGAGCTGCTCCGCCCTGCCCCGTAGCCGGGCGCAATCGGAGGCGTCTCGGGGACTTGTAATTTGTAATGTGGGGTGTACTTGGCCTGTAGATGGGATTTGTAAATGGACATGACCTGTCTGGAGCCTCTAAGTTATCCTGCAGCCCTTTGACTTTTCTCCTAACTGTCTTTCAGATGCAGAAGGATCAAATCCAGGGCTGAGCACTGCATCTACGGTGAGGGGCTTCCCTCAAGCAGGTCAGTCACTGTTTTCCTCTGTAGAGGAAGCATAAATTATGGCTGTCACACCTCTTTTGCCTTTCCTTTTAGGAAGTCAAGGCAGAGAGCTGCAGTCCAGGCCAGCGCGCAAGGTGAGCATTGCGTAGCGTACACACGCAGTTTTATTGCCGAGGTCTCAGTTTCTGGCGCAGCTCTAACTGTCTCCTCTTGTTTGTTTTCTTTTTTTTTATTCTTTTAGGTGGTTCACTTGCCATCTATCCCGGCCGAGGATGCTCATGCGAGGTGGGTGCAAGCCTTAGGTATCGGTGTGGCATACTTGTCACGGTAGGGAGGTTGTGTTTTCCCAGTATCTCAGCATGCTTTTTTGCTTTGTTTCCTTGCAGGTGCTGTCGCTGCCCTAAGCATGACCATGGAACAGAGGAGGGCAGGTGAGTCCGTGTTTAGGCAGGGTGAGTCATAGGGGAGGGTTATGCAGCAGCACCCTAAGTGTGTACATTTTGTTTTTGCAGGTGTCTTTTGGGATGCCTGCTGAGTCAAATCAAGTTTTGAGGTGAGCTGGGCTTGCGGTGTGGAGGAGTTGCAGGGATTACTGGTTTTGAGGGCCATAGTCACATTTTCTGTTGTATCTTAGGTACCCTGAGCAGGCTCGTAGCCACAGCTGGGAAGCGGCAGCACCGAATCACATACATCGAGAACATCTCAACGCGCCCGTCCGACCGAGGATGGATTTTGTCCGCTCGTCTTTCAAAAGCTAAGTGTCGGGGCGCCGGTTGGGAGAAGGGGAAAAGCCTTTACTATCACAGGGGGCAGTTTCACGTCAGCTTAGCTGAGAGGTCTGTAGCGGGATGGGCTCTTTGCAATTAAAGAGAGAGGGTTTGTCCTCAGCCTCACGAGAGCCTTTGCCGGGCAGGGCAGTTCCGACCCATCTCCACGTTCTCGTGGACTTTGCGTCGTCAGCTTTCCTTGACTAGGCATAGTCACGGCCGTTTCCCCCGAGGGGCTCGCCTTCGCGTCCGCGGCTATCGCCACGGTCATCCGGCAGTCCGCTTCCTTCCGTCGGCCGGCCGAGTGTCTGGAGGGTCTTCCTAACTGCTTTGACACTAACTTCTTTTGCGAGCTACATTTCCTCATCACGTGCCATCATCACAGGTCTTCCTTTCCTGTGGCTCATCTTGCGTTTGCAATATCAGATCCCTAAGGGGAAAGTTCCGTCTTGCCTTTGCGTTAGCTCATCTGCGTCCGTGTTATGTCGCGTGCGTCCATTGTCTTTCACGCCTAAGGCCTTTCTTACGTCTCCACGCTTTCTCGGCACTAATGTGTGCTATATTGCCTATATTCTACTCATGTGCCTTTCTGGATCTTTCTTATTCTGCCCTCCTTATCTTTTTACTCTGAGCCAGGTAGGATTAGCGAAGATGTTCTCATCCGTCTTCCTTCTCACTACCAGCTTCGGTAGTGCCTTTTTTCCCAATGACATTTTCTTTGACTTCTAGAGCAGTGTCTTATACACTCCTGACGTGACTGCAGTAGTTCTATGGGTTCCATCTTCTGAAAGGGTATAGGTCTGAGGAATTCATCTTCCAGAGTGATCTTAAGTCCTGTTTGTATTGTATCTATCTCCCTATATTGTATGTACCTGTGTCGGCATATATTGTATGTAATTATATTGTATGTACCTGTGTTGGCTTATACTGTATGTACTTGTGTCAGCTTTTACTGTATGCACTTAGGTTGCGTGTACCTGTGTCGGCTTATACTGTATGTACTCATGTTGCATGTACCTGTGTTGGCTTATACTGTATGTACTTATGTTGTATGTACTTGTGTTGGCTTATACTGTATGTACTTGTGTCAGCTTTTACTGTATGTACTCATGTTGCATGTACCTGTGTTGGCTTATACTGTATGTAATTATGTTGTATGTACTTGTGTTGGCTTATACTGTATGTACTTGTGTCAGCTTTTACTGTATGCACTTAGCTTGTGTGTACCTGTGTCGGCTCATACTGTATGTACTCATGTTGCATGTACCTGTGTTGGCTTATACTGTATGTACTTATATTGTATGTACTTGTGTTGGCTTATATTGCATGTACTTGTGTCAGCTTTTACTGTATGCACTTAGGTTGCATGTACCTGTGTTGGCTTATACTGTATGTACTTATGTTGCATGTACCTCTGTTGGCTTATCTAGCATGTACCGGTCTTGGCTTATACTGTATGTACTTATCTTGCTTGTACCTGTCTTGGTTTATATTGTGTGTACCTGTGTTGGCTTATACTGTATGTACTTATACTGTATGTAAGTGCATTGCATTTTATTGTCTGTACTGGCACTTTGTGCATTGGCTTATATTCTGTGTAGCTATGTTGTACCACTTACGGTCGGAGCTGCCCTGCCCTGGCAGCTAGTCATAGTTAGGTGGAACAGTTATAGAAATTTTCCTGTTGCTTTGTGTTTTGTGGGGTTTTGGGTAGAAAACTTATCGGTTCAGAGCAGGGACAATTCCCGGCTGTCAGATTGGCACTTGCTGACCACTTTCTGTTGTCTCACAGGTCCCCGAGGCTACCGATTTCCCTAATCTACCATTTGATGTCAGGGAGGGGCAGCCAGAAGATGCGTCGAAGCAAGTTCTTCAGCGTCTCAGGTAAGGGCCGCAGCGAGCGTGTAAGCGGGCAGAGTGTGTGAGCATGTGTGAGAGCCTGTGGCTGTGTTTGTCTGTGTCTGCTTGTCTCTGTGTGTGTGAGCACAGGGTGAGTGGATTTAACCTTGTGTGTGTGACTTTTGCTTTTCAGGTTTTTCAACTCATTTTTAAATTTAGAATAAAAAATCCCCAGCCGGGGGGTTTTTTTTTTTTTTCCCCCCGGCTGGGTTTTTTTTTCCTCGGTCCCGGTCGGTCCGCGAGGCGACGTTCATCGCCAAAGTTCGGGCACGGAACGGCCAGGGACCGGGGTTTTCGTCAGGCAGGAACATTTTTTGGGGGCTCCCGGGAACCACGTTCCCGAGGAGCGGTGTGAATGTGTGCTGAGGGTTAGCTGAGCGGTTGATGTGGGAGGTAGTGTGGGTTTGTGTGTAAGCTGAAGTGTGTGTATGTGTGTGTGTGTGCCTGTTGCAGGTCTGTAGGGTTGTAACCTTGTATGCTGTTTGCTTTTCAGGTTTTTCAACTCATTTTTAAAATTAGAATAAAAAATCCCCAGCCGGGGGTTTTTTTTTTTTTTCCCCCCGGCTGGGTTTTTTTTTCCTCGGTCCCGGTCGGTCCGCGAGGCGACGTTCATCGCCAAAGTTCGGGCACGGAACGGCCAGGGACCGGGGTTTTCGTCAGGCAGGAGGATTTTTTGGGGGCTCCCGGGAACCACGTTCCCGAGGAGCGGTGTGCATGTGTGCTGAGGGTTAGCTGAGCGGTTGATGTGGGAGGTCGTGTGGGTTTGTGTGTAAGCTGCAGTGTGTGTCTGTGTGTGTGTGTGCCTGTTGCAGGTCTGTAGGGTTGTAACCTTGTATGCTGTTTGCTTTTCAGGTTTTTCAACTCATTTTTAAAATTAGAATAAAAAATCCCCAGCCGGGGGGTTTTTTTTTTTTTCCCCCCGGCTGGGTTTTTTTTTCCTCGGTCCCGGTCGGTCCGCGAGGCGACGTTCATCGCCAAAGTTCGGGCACGGAACGGCCAGGGACCGGGGTTTTCGTCAGGCAGGAGGATTTTTTGGGGGCTCCCGGGAACCACGTTCCCGAGGAGCGGTGTGCATGTGTGCTGAGGGTTAGCTGAGCGGTCGATGTGGGAGGTAGTGTGGGTTTGTGTGTAAGCTGAAGTGTGTGTCTGTGTGTGTGTGTGCCTGTTGCAGGTCTGTAGGGTTGTAACCTTGTATGCTGTTTGCTTTTCAGGTTTTTCAGTCATTTTTAAAATTAGAATAAAAAATCCCCAGCCGGGGGGTTTTTTTTTTTTCCCCCCGGCTGGGTTTTTTTTTCCTCGGTCCCGGTCGGTCCGCGAGGCGACGTTCATCGCCAAAGTTTGGGCACGGAACGGCCAGGGACCGGGGTTTTTGTCAGGCAGGAGGATTTTTTGGGGGCTCCCGGGAACCACGTTCCCGAGGAGCGGTGTGAATGTGTGCTGAGGGTTAGCTGAGCGGTCGATGTGGGAGGTAGTGTGGGTTTGTGTGTAAGCTGAAGTGTGTGTCTGTGTGTGTGTGTGCCTGTTGCAGGTCTGTAGGGTTGTAACCTTGTATGCTGTTTGCTTTTCAGGTTTTTCAGTCATTTTTAAAATTAGAATAAAAAATCCCCAGCCGGGGGTTTTTTTTTTTTTCCCCCCCGGCTGGGTTTTTTTTTCCTCGGTCCCGGTCGGTCCGCGAGGCGACGTTCATCGCCAAAGTTTGGGCACGGAACGGCCAGGGACCGGGGTTTTCGTCAGGCAGGAGGATTTTTTGGGGGCTCCCGGGAACCATGTTCCCGTGGACCAATTATTGCTGGGGTTTAATTTAGTAGTTTTGGTGAGAGGGCTGGTGGGTTTGTGTGCTATTTGAAGCGAGTGTCTGTGGTGGGTGAGTGTTGTTTTCTCTGTGGTTTTGTTGTTTTGGGTTTCCTGTAGCCATAGATTAACATGTAATGGAAATAGGAAAAGGTTATATGTTTGTGTTAATATTTGTACTGCTTTGTACTGCTTTGTACTGCTTTGTACTGCTTTGTACTGCTTTGTACTGCTTTGTACTGCTTTGTACTGCTTTGTACTGCTTTGTACTGCTTTGTACTGCTTTGTACTCCTTTGTACTGCTTTGTACTCCTTTGTACTGCTTTGTACTGCTTTGTACTCCTTTGTACTGCTTTGTACTCCTTTGTACTGCTTTGTACATGTGAATTAGATTTTATCGTTGTGTTTATGGATTGTATCTGTGCTTGCATTTGTATGCACTGTTTCGATGTCTATGTCTTTTGCTGATTTCCTGTAATAAAGTTGAATCACCCCTAATAAAGATACCCCCTGCCCTTCACTAAACCCCCCCTTCCCCCCACGACTCCTGTCTTTTTTTTTTGTGTGGTTTTGTAATTTTTTTCCTCTGTGTTTCTTCCTTTTGCTCCTTACTTTCCTTTTCTATTTTTCACTTAACTTCCATCTGTCTCCCACCCTCTGTTTCTGTGTCTCACTCTTTCTGATCCTGTCTTGCCTGTGACTCTGTTCTATTTGTCTTTTTACTTTGCACCTTATTTCCTTTATAATTTTCACCTGTGCTCTTCTTGCTTCTTTTTCTGTCTGCGTTCTACTTTTCCTTGGTTTGTCTTTTTTTGCTCTTAGTCTTTTCCTTTTTCACTCTACCCTGAGTTTTTGCTGTAACTCTAACCCTAACCACTTTTTTTCCCTTTTAACTCCTGTTCTTAAGTTTTTCCACCCTCCTTTTCTTTTCTGTCTCTTTCTTGGTTTCTGTCTCTGTGTTTTCTTCTCCTCTGTCTCTCTGTCTTCTCTTTTTTCTCTGTGTTCTTTTTCCTGTCTTTTATTCTGTCTTTTTGTCTTTCTCTGTCTTCTTTTGTGTCTCTCTCTTCTCTATTTTCTTTCTCTCCTTTTTCTCCATATCCTTTCTTTTTTCTCTGTTTCTCTTTTCTCTCTTTTGTCTGCTTTTCTCTTTTCTGTCTCTATTTCTCTCTCTTTCTTTTCTGTCTTCTCTCTGACTTTTTTCTTGTCTCTCTTAATCTTTTTTTTCTGTCTCTTTCTTTTCTCTCTCTCTCTCTCTCCTTTCTCTCTGTGTCTCTCTCCTCTCTCTTCTCTTTTCCTTCTCTTCTCTCTTTTCTCTCTCTTTTCTCTCTCTTTTCTCTCTTCTCTCTTTTCTCTCTCTTCTCTCTCTCTCTTCTCTCTTCTCTCTCTCTCTTCTCTCTTCTCTCTCTCTCACTTTCTTTTCCTTTCTAGCTTTAGTTTTAAAAAAGCAGCAGTAGAAAATTTCAGGCTCCCTGGGAGTAAAGCAAAAAAACAAAAAAATTATAAAACAAAGCATTTACTCCCCGGGAGCCTGAAATTTTCTACTGCTGCACCGGACATATAGTTTTTCTTCTTTTTATATATAGTATATAGGGAACCCCACCCACCTCTAATCAGTACCCCCCAGCTGCCCATAATCAAGCCTAATGCATCCCACCTGTCACTAGGTATCACCCCCAAGCCCCCACCCCTAGCTGGCCCCCAGCCCTGCACACCACCTCCCATCAGCAAGCACCCACCCCCTGCTGTCCACCACCACAGCACTGATCAGCACCCCCTGCTGTCCACAGCGCCACACTGCATACACAGCACCCCCGCGTGACATCACGACAGCGACACACCCCCAGGAAGGACCCCTGCAGCATAGCCGTCCATTCCACTGCCCAATCGAAAACGCAGCACCCACCCCTCGCCCCAGCAGCCGGCCCCCGCCCCGCCGCCGGCCACACGCCAGCCGGAATAGCCTTCCGCGGCCGCCGGGACCCTCGGCAACCCCCAAAAGCCCCCCTGAAACAACAACCCGGCCCGGCCGGCCGCCATTTTACCGGAAGTGACGTCATTCCACTGGGCGCCGCCATATTGTTTTTCCGGAAGTCACCTCTGGGCGCGGCCATCTTGTTGCCGGAAGTGACCGCCGGGCGCCGCCATTTTGTTCAAAGTCACGTGACCGCCGCCATGTTGAAAATAAATCACGTGACCACTGGGGGCCGCCATCTTGGATTAGGGTTAGTTTTACCGATTAATTTTACCAATTAGAGTCTCTTTTAACTAGGGTTAGGGATTACGGGATTACGGGATTACGGGATTACGGGATTACGGGATTACGGGATTACGGGATTACGGGATTACGGGATTACGGGATTACGGGATTACGGGATTACGGGATTACGGGATTACGGGATTACGGGATTACGGGATTACGGGATTACGGGATTACGGGTTACGGTTAGGGTTAGGGTTAGGGTTAGGGTTAGGGTTAGGGTTAGGGTTAGGGTTAGGGTTAGGGTTAGGGTTAGGGTTAGGGTTAGGGTTAGGGTTAGGGTTAGGGTTAGGGTTAGGGTTAGGGTTAGGGTTAGGGTTAGGGTTAGGGTTAGGGTTAGGGTCATTAGGGTTAGGGTTAGGGTCATTAGGGTTAGGGTTAGGGTTAGGGTTAGGGTTAGGGTTAGGGTTAGGGTTAGGGTTAGGGTTAGGGTTAGGGTTAGGGTTAGGGTTAGGGTTAGGGTTAGGGTTAGGGTTAGGGTTAGGGTTAGGGTTAGGGTTAGGGTTAGGGTTAGGGTTAGGGTTAGGGTTAGGGTTAGGGTTAGGGTTAGGGTTAGGGTTAGGGTTAGGGTTAGGGTTAGGGTTAGGGTTAGGGTTAGGGTTAGGGTTAGGGTTAGGGTTAGGGTTAGGGTTAGGGTTAGGGTTAGGGTTAGGGTTAGGGTTAGGGTTAGGGTTAGGGTTAGGGTTAGGGTTAGGGTTAGGGTTAGGGTTAGGGTTAGGGTTAGGGTTAGGGTTAGGGTTAGGGTTAGGGTTAGGGTTAGGGTTAGGGTTAGGGTTAGGGTTAGGGTTAGGGTTAGGGTTAGGGTTAGGGTTAGGGTTAGGGTTAGGGTTAGGGTTAGGGTTAGGGTTAGGGTTAGGGTTAGGGTTAGGGTTAGGGTTAGGGTTAGGGTTAGGGTTAGGGTTAGGGTTAGGGTTAGGGTTAGGGTTAGGGTTAGGGTTAGGGTTAGGGTTAGGGTTAGGGTTAGGGTTAGGGTTAGGGTTAGGGTTAGGGTTAGGGTTAGGGTTAGGGTTAGGGTTAGGGTTAGGGTTAGGGTTAGGGTTAGGGTTAGGGTTAGGGTTAGGGTTAGGGTTAGGGTTAGGGTTAGGGTTAGGGTTAGGGTTAGGGTTAGGGTTAGGGTTAGGGTTAGGGTTAGGGTTAGGGTTAGGGTTAGGGTTAGGGTTAGGGTTAGGGTTAGGGTTAGGGTTAGGGTTAGGGTTAGGGTTAGGGTTAGGGTTAGGGTTAGGGTTAGGGTTAGGGTTAGGGTTAGGGTTAGGGTTAGGGTTAGGGTTAGGGTTAGGGTTAGGGTTAGGGTTAGGGTTAGGGTTAGGGTTAGGGTTAGGGTTAGGGTTAGGGTTAGGGTTAGGGTTAGGGTTAGGGTTAGGGTTAGGGTTAGGGTTAGGGTTAGGGTTAGGGTTAGGGTTAGGGTTAGGGTTAGGGTTAGGGTTAGGGTTAGGGTTAGGGTTAGGGTTAGGGTTAGGGTTAGGGTTAGGGTTAGGGTTAGGGTTAGGGTTAGGGTTAGGGTTAGGGTTAGGGTTAGGGTTAGGGTTAGGGTTAGGGTTAGGGTTAGGGTTAGGGTTAGGGTTAGGGTTAGGGTTAGGGTTAGGGTTAGGGTTAGGGTTAGGGTTAGGGTTAGGGTTAGGGTTAGGGTTAGGGTTAGGGTTAGGGTTAGGGTTAGGGTTAGGGTTAGGGTTAGGGTTAGGGTTAGGGTTAGGGTTAGGGTTAGGGTTAGGGTTAGGGTTAGGGTTAGGGTTAGGGTTAGGGTTAGGGTTAGGGTTAGGGTTAGGGTTAGGGTTAGGGTTAGGGTTAGGGTTAGGGTTAGGGTTAGGGTTAGGGTTAGGGTTAGGGTTAGGGTTAGGGTTAGGGTTAGGGTTAGGGTTAGGGTTAGGGTTAGGGTTAGGGTTAGGGTTAGGGTTAGGGTTAGGGTTAGGGTTAGGGTTAGGGTTAGGGTTAGGGTTAGGGTTAGGGTTAGGGTTAGGGTTAGGGTTAGGGTTAGGGTTAGGGTTAGGGTTAGGGTTAGGGTTAGGGTTAGGGTTAGGGTTAGGGTTAGGGTTAGGGTTAGGGTTAGGGTTAGGGTTAGGGTTAGGGTTAGGGTTAGGGTTAGGGTTAGGGTTAGGGTTAGGGTTAGGGTTAGGGTTAGGGTTAGGGTTAGGGTTAGGGTTAGGGTTAGGGTTAGGGTTAGGGTTAGGGTTAGGGTTAGGGTTAGGGTTAGGGTTAGGGTTAGGGTTAGGGTTAGGGTTAGGGTTAGGGTTAGGGTTAGGGTTAGGGTTAGGGTTAGGGTTAGGGTTAGGGTTAGGGTTAGGGTTAGGGTTAGGGTTAGGGTTAGGGTTAGGGTTAGGGTTAGGGTTAGGGTTAGGGTTAGGGTTAGGGTTAGGGTTAGGGTTAGGGTTAGGGTTAGGGTTAGGGTTAGGGTTAGGGTTAGGGTTAGGGTTAGGGTTAGGGTTAGGGTTAGGGTTAGGGTTAGGGTTAGGGTTAGGGTTAGGGTTAGGGTTAGGGTTAGGGTTAGGGTTAGGGTTAGGGTTAGGGTTAGGGTTAGGGTTAGGGTTAGGGTTAGGGTTAGGGTTAGGGTTAGGGTTAGGGTTAGGGTTAGGGTTAGGGTTAGGGTTAGGGTTAGGGTTAGGGTTAGGGTTAGGGTTAGGGTTAGGGTTAGGGTTAGGGTTAGGGTTAGGGTTAGGGTTAGGGTTAGGGTTAGGGTTAGGGTTAGGGTTAGGGTTAGGGTTAGGGTTAGGGTTAGGGTTAGGGTTAGGGTTAGGGTTAGGGTTAGGGTTAGGGTTAGGGTTAGGGTTAGGGTTAGGGTTAGGGTTAGGGTTAGGGTTAGGGTTAGGGTTAGGGTTAGGGTTAGGGTTAGGGTTAGGGTTAGGGTTAGGGTTAGGGTTAGGGTTAGGGTTAGGGTTAGGGTTAGGGTTAGGGTTAGGGTTAGGGTTAGGGTTAGGGTTAGGGTTAGGGTTAGGGTTAGGGTTAGGGTTAGGGTTAGGGTTAGGGTTAGGGTTAGGGTTAGGGTTAGGGTTAGGGTTAGGGTTAGGGTTAGGGTTAGGGTTAGGGTTAGGGTTAGGGTTAGGGTTAGGGTTAGGGTTAGGGTTAGGGTTAGGGTTAGGGTTAGGGTTAGGGTTAGGGTTAGGGTTAGGGTTAGGGTTAGGGTTAGGGTTAGGGTTAGGGTTAGGGTTAGGGTTAGGGTTAGGGTTAGGGTTAGGGTTAGGGTTAGGGTTAGGGTTAGGGTTAGGGTTAGGGTTAGGGTTAGGGTTAGGGTTAGGGTTAGGGTTAGGGTTAGGGTTAGGGTTAGGGTTAGGGTTAGGGTTAGGGTTAGGGTTAGGGTTAGGGTTAGGGTTAGGGTTAGGGTTAGGGTTAGGGTTAGGGTTAGGGTTAGGGTTAGGGTTAGGGTTAGGGTTAGGGTTAGGGTTAGGGTTAGGGTTAGGGTTAGGGTTAGGGTTAGGGTTAGGGTTAGGGTTAGGGTTAGGGTTAGGGTTAGGGTTAGGGTTAGGGTTAGGGTTAGGGTTAGGGTTAGGGTTAGGGTTAGGGTTAGGGTTAGGGTTAGGGTTAGGGTTAGGGTTAGGGTTAGGGTTAGGGTTAGGGTTAGGGTTAGGGTTAGGGTTAGGGTTAGGGTTAGGGTTAGGGTTAGGGTTAGGGTTAGGGTTAGGGTTAGGGTTAGGGTTAGGGTTAGGGTTAGGGTTAGGGTTAGGGTTAGGGTTAGGGTTAGGGTTAGGGTTAGGGTTAGGGTTAGGGTTAGGGTTAGGGTTAGGGTTAGGGTTAGGGTTAGGGTTAGGGTTAGGGTTAGGGTTAGGGTTAGGGTTAGGGTTAGGGTTAGGGTTAGGGTTAGGGTTAGGGTTAGGGTTAGGGTTAGGGTTAGGGTTAGGGTTAGGGTTAGGGTTAGGGTTAGGGTTAGGGTTAGGGTTAGGGTTAGGGTTAGGGTTAGGGTTAGGGTTAGGGTTAGGGTTAGGGTTAGGGTTAGGGTTAGGGTTAGGGTTAGGGTTAGGGTTAGGGTTAGGGTTAGGGTTAGGGTTAGGGTTAGGGTTAGGGTTAGGGTTAGGGTTAGGGTTAGGGTTAGGGTTAGGGTTAGGGTTAGGGTTAGGGTTAGGGTTAGGGTTAGGGTTAGGGTTAGGGTTAGGGTTAGGGTTAGGGTTAGGGTTAGGGTTAGGGTTAGGGTTAGGGTTAGGGTTAGGGTTAGGGTTAGGGTTAGGGTTAGGGTTAGGGTTAGGGTTAGGGTTAGGGTTAGGGTTAGGGTTAGGGTTAGGGTTAGGGTTAGGGTTAGGGTTAGGGTTAGGGTTAGGGTTAGGGTTAGGGTTAGGGTTAGGGTTAGGGTTAGGGTTAGGGTTAGGGTTAGGGTTAGGGTTAGGGTTAGGGTTAGGGTTAGGGTTAGGGTTAGGGTTAGGGTTAGGGTTAGGGTTAGGGTTAGGGTTAGGGTTAGGGTTAGGGTTAGGGTTAGGGTTAGGGTTAGGGTTAGGGTTAGGGTTAGGGTTAGGGTTAGGGTTAGGGTTAGGGTTAGGGTTAGGGTTAGGGTTAGGGTTAGGGTTAGGGTTAGGGTTAGGGTTAGGGTTAGGGTTAGGGTTAGGGTTAGGGTTAGGGTTAGGGTTAGGGTTAGGGTTAGGGTTAGGGTTAGGGTTAGGGTTAGGGTTAGGGTTAGGGTTAGGGTTAGGGTTAGGGTTAGGGTTAGGGTTAGGGTTAGGGTTAGGGTTAGGGTTAGGGTTAGGGTTAGGGTTAGGGTTAGGGTTAGGGTTAGGGTTAGGGTTAGGGTTAGGGTTAGGGTTAGGGTTAGGGTTAGGGTTAGGGTTAGGGTTAGGGTTAGGGTTAGGGTTAGGGTTAGGGTTAGGGTTAGGGTTAGGGTTA